>NC_053027.1:389646551-389778186 GCF_003073215.2 Triticum urartu | reverse complement strand
AGGAGCAAGAGTATTGTACCAAGCTTTAGCATCACCCTTTAATGAGAAATGAAATAATTTGAGAATAAAGTAATAGCGAGTTTTCTCATCATGAGTAAAAAGGGTGGCTATGTCATTCAACTTAGTAAGATGTGCCACAACAGTTTCAGTTTCATAACCATGGAAAGGATCAGATTCAACCAAAGTAATTAACTCTGGGTCGACAGAGAATTCATAATCCTTATCATCAATAAAGATAGGTGAAGTAGCAAACTTAGGATGACATTTCATTCTAAAATTTAGAGATTTTTCTTTATACTTGCATAGTAATTTCTGTAGATCATCTCTATCATTGCAAGCAAGAATATCTCTAGTTGTTTCTTCACTCATAACATAACCTTCCGGTACCTTAGGCAATTCATATCTAGGAAGGCTAGTTCTAGCAGGTGTTTCACGAGATTCAGTTTGAAGCTCATCATCAGATTCAACAACATCATGTTGTATTACTCTAGCAATTTGTTTATCAAGAAATTCACCTAGTTGCACATCATAATTATCAAGCAAGGTACTAGCATCATCATAAGCATAATTCATAGCAGAAGTAGCATAATCAATAACTTGCGACATATCAGCATTAATAGCATGTGGTGGTGTTGCAAGTTTATTCATAACAGAAGGTGAATCTAAAGCAGAACTGGATGACAGTTCCTTACCTCCCCTAGTCCTTGAGGGAAATATCTAAGTCTTAGGATCCTTCAGATTCTTCATAGTGATAAATTGATAATAATCCCAAGTGACTCAACAAATATAGCTATGCTCCCCAGCAACGGCGCCAGAAAAAGGTCTTGATAACCCACAAGTATAGGGGATCACAACAATTTTAGAGGGTAGAGTATTCAACCCAAATTTATAGATTCGACACAAGGGGAGCCAAGCATAATTTGAAGGTATTAGCAGCTGAGTTGTCAATTCAACCACACCTGGAGATTAATTATCTGCACCAAAGTGAGCAGTAGCAAAGTAGTTTGATAGTTTTGATAGTAGTGACAACAGCAATAGTAACAGTAACAGTGATAGCAGTAATTTTGTAGCAAGTGGAATAGTGATGATAGCAGTGGTAACTTAGCAGAAACAATATGGAAAAGTTCGTAGGCATTGGACCAGTGACTTGTTGGATGATATTCATCATGTGACATTTATAACGTAGGGCGACATGGCACTAGCTCTAGTTCATCGATATAATGTAGGCATGTATTCCGTAAATAGTTATACGTGCTTTATTAAAAGAACTTGCATGGCATCTTTTTTCCTACCCTCCTGTGGCAGCGTGGTCCATATTGGAAATTAAGGAATATTAAGGCCTCCTTTTAATAGAGAACTGGAACAAAGCATTAACACATAGTGAATACATGAACTCCTCAAACTATGGTCATCACCGGGAGTGGGCCCGGTTGTTGTCACTCCAGGGTTGCCGGATCATAACACATAGTAGGTGACTATAACTTGCAAGATTGGATCTAGAATATGGATATAATGATGATAACATAAACAGTTCAGATCTGAAATCATGGCACCCAGGCCCAAAGTGTCAAGCATTAAGCACGGCAAAGTCATAGCAACATCAATCTAAGAACATAGTGGATACTAGGGATCAAGCCCTAACAAAACTAACTCGATTACATGATGAATTTCATCCAACTCATCACAGACCAGTGGGCCTACAAAGTAACTACTCACTCCCGGTGGGGAGCATTATGGAATTGGCGATGGAGAAGGGTTGGTGATACGAAGAACGAAGATCCCCCTCTCTGGAGCCCCAAACGGACTCCAGATCTACCCCCAAGAAAGAACATGGCTTGTCGGCTGCTCTGTCGCGTGGATCATGATAATTCTTTCTCCTTAATTTTTTCTCCAAAAATAGGAATTTATAGCATTGGTTTCAGGGTCAGCGGGGCCACCAGGTGGGGACAACCCACCTGGGCGCGCTAGGAGAGGGGGGCGCGCCCTGGTGGGTTGTGCCCACCCAGGGCCCCCTCTCCGGTAGGTCTTGGCTCCAGAAATTCTTATATATTATATAAAAATTCCTCGCAAAGTTTCATTCCATTTCGAGAACTTTTATTTCTGCACAAAAACAACACCATGGTAGTTCTGCTGAAAACAGCGTCAGTCCGGGGTTAGTTTCATTCAAATCATGCAAATTAGAGTCCAAAACAAGAGGAAAAGCATTAGGAAAAGTAGATACGTTGGAGACGTATCAGTTGCCTCCACTCTGGTCATGTAGTTTGCAAGATAATCATCAGTAAATAGCTTCGGAAACCATTGAAAAGAGAAAAATATCAGATACTAAGGTCTAATAGAGTAACCTGTAAAATACAATCAATGTTAGAAGCTAAACTGAGATTGCACAAATGATGTAAAATACAACTACCTACGTTCCTAAGTACAAGTATTTTTAGAGATTTCAATATGAACTACATACAGATGTATATAGAATTATAGATATAGTTTAGATTGGAATCTAGATTCACTCATTTTGCTCCTTATGTAGTCTATATTGGAATCTCAAAAAATACTTATATTTAGGAACAGATGGTGTATAAGACATGGGATGCAGCTAACCTCGATGGCAAACAACAACATCGCCCATTGTAGCCCTGTTTAAGTACATGGAAAGCCAGTGTTAACTACAAAAGGGTTAACATCCACCAAAAATAGCAAATGGTAATAAAACGGCGGCATCTGTAGTGATATCTTCATTGCGAAAGAGTAGCATGGTAACAAAGGGATGGATTAAAAAATGGATACAACTATTAATTGCAACATGCTTAACAACATCCTAAGTCATGTTTTGTAAGTTTGTAGCCATTGAAATACAACTGTTTAAAAATGGATACAACCATTAATTGCAACATGACTAATAGCTATTGAAACCAATACTGATAAAAATGCAATTGGCAGAGTTAAACATCACAAGGAAGGTGATGCCAGATCAAAGAATGGCCTAGTTGTCTGTAAAAAGGTAGGGAAAGTAGCTAAAACGTGTTAGGCATGTTTACTACAACATGCTTAATACATCGACCGTGCAAAACATAGCCATTAATTGCATCTGGTATTGGTAAGATTGAACTAGTGAGTTCATACTTGGTAAGTCCTGTGAGGTAGTTGCTGGGGCACTTCATCTGGGCCAAAGCCCGCCCAAAGTCAGCGGTAGCGGAGGCGAACTCTTCCTCCGGGTCGAAGCATGGATTAGTGTCGCCGACATGTGTACCTACAAGAAGCAAGTAAATGTTAGAAGCCAAACTGCAATTGCACAAATGATCTAAAATACTGTAAGACATGGGATGCAGCTAACCTCGATGGCAAACAACAGCATCGCCCGTTATGGCCCTGCGTAAGTACATGGAAAGGAATGTTAAGTACAACAGGGTTAGTATCCACCAAAAATAGCAATTGGGCAGCATCTCTAGTATATCTTCATTGTGGAGAGTAGCACAGTAGCAAAGGGACAGATTAAAAAATGGATACAACTATTAATTGCAACATGCTTAACAACATCCTAAGTCATGTTTTGTAAGTTTGCAGCCATTGAAATACAACTGTTTAAAAAATGGATACAACTGTTAATTGCAACAGGCTTAATAGCCATTTAAACCAGTACTGATAAAAATGCAATTGGCAAAGTTAAACATCACAAGGCAGGTGCTGCCAGAGCAGAATGGCCCAGTTGTTTATAAAAAGGTAGGGAAAGTAGATAAAACGTGTTAGGCATGTTTACTACAACATGCTTAATACATCGACCGTACAAAACATAGACATTAATTGCAACTGGTATTGGTAAGATTGAACTGGTGAGTACATACTTGGTAAGTCCTGAGAGGTAGTTGGTGGGGCACTTCATCTTAGCCAAAGCCCGCCCAAAGTCAGCGGCGGCAGAGGCGAGTTGTTCCTCTGGGCCGAAGCGTGGATCAGTGCCACTGACATGTGTACCTACAAGCAACTAGTAAATGTTAGAAGTTAACCTGCAATTGCACAAATGATGTGAGGGCAATGCGAAGCTCCGGACCGAGCGTGACCTGCTGAGGGAGAAGATCGTCAGAAGTCCAGAGCTGCAGGAGGAGACCACTGCCTTGTTGACGAGGACCAGCGTCATCGTCAAGAAACTTATGGGCAAGAATGACATGCTCCGCATCGAGTGCCAAAGGCTAGTGGACGAATTCGTGGATGCTCTCAAGCAGCGTCTTGAGGACACGAAAGACCTCATCTCTGCTCGCCGCGGAGACTAGTTCCCGCGGCCTATAGCAACCCATCAAGAAAGTAGAGATCAGCGAGCCTGATCGTTGTCTTCCATCTTCTTTTGCCCTTGTGTATTTCGGGCGTTGCCGCATGCGGCTTTTTTAATTATCTTCCTAAATATGTAAGACAATTATTATTCACCATCATCGTCCTTATATTCATCAGCCTTGCTATAAGTCGCAGTTGATGCTATATAGGTCTGTCGGTTCTTACATCAAGACCCGTGCAAAACTTTCTTTTCAGATTTTCTTTTCTCTCTTAAATCTCAGTCGAGTGAGACATAGCCATGCTGTGAAACAGGGGCTCGAGCGCCATTAATGGAGACGTTGGGAGGGAGGTGGGTGATGGATAGAGGTCAAAGGGCTCTCGTCCCAATGAGCACACGCAGGGGGTCTGATCGCACACCTCCCATACTCAAATAGCTACCCCACATAGCACCTCCTAGCTAATAAAAAAGGGATGCGTGGCGGCACGTAATTGGTAAGTAGAACGCCCACGGTTTCAATAATACTTGTGTTTCTGATATGTAACATGACAACACTTGTTCCAAAATGACTTTGTTGATTGTTAATGTGTGTGCCTTCGCAAATCGGAAAGAAAAATTACCACATCATGTTGGTTCCATGTCATGACACCATGCCAAGTTACATGATTTACAGGCAAGTTTTGGATTTAAGGGAATTTTAAAACCAAATTTATCGATGTTTCCGTGCGAGCCAAGACGCCCAGATGTTTGAATTCCATTCCCACTTCTTCCATGGGATCTTGAAGTTCGCCCAAGTACATATAAATGATTTTCCAACTAACTTTTGCACACTGGAGCATGCGCTTGTACTTCAAATTTGAATTATGTGCATTAAATGCCTAGAAAATAAATTAATGTATAAAAAGGCCAAACGAACCCGGAATAATTCCAAAATTTGGCATGAAACTCCAATTTGGTCTAAGCTGCCTGTGTAAAAAAATCAAGGTGGGAGAACGCAGTGTATGTCGTTTTGCACACGGAGGTGACACGTTCCCTCTCGGAACCATGAGCCTTCTTGAGAGAAGCTACGGTTTGCAAGAAGCTTATACCAAAGCTTGTCCCAATTCGGCCAAAAAATTTAACCACAACATGTTGGTGCCATGTCATGACACCATGCAAGTTTCATGATTTTCATGCATGTTTTGGATTTATAGGAATTAAAAAACCAAGTTTCTCAATGTTCTCAGCTAAGTCACGACGCCCACATGTTTGAATTCCATTCACATTTCTTGCATGGGACCTACAAATTCAGCCAAGGACACACATGTGATTTTTCAACGAACTTTGATGCACTGGAGCATGTGTTTATAGTTCAAATTTGAATTATGCACATTAAATGACCATAAATTCAATTAATGTATAGAAAGGCCAAACGAACCCGGAATAATTCAAAAATTTAGCACGATACTTCTATTTGGTCTAATCTTCTTATGTAACAAAATTAAGGCAGGAGAAGGCAGTGTTTGTCGTTCCGCACACGGAGGTGACATGTTCCCTCTCGGAACCACTAGCCTTCTTGAGAGAAGCTTCGGTTTGCAAGAAGCTTATACCAAAGCTTGTCCCAATTCGGACAAAAAGTTTACCACATCATATTGGTGCCATGTCATGACACCATGCTAAGTTTCATGATTTTCACGCGTATTTTTGATTTACATGAAAGAAAAAACCAAGTTTCTCAATCTTTCCGGTCGAGCCACGATGCCCGGATGCTTGAATTCCATCCCCATTTCTTGCATGGGACCTAGAAATTCACCCAAGGACACACATGTGATTTTTCAACCAACTTCGGTGCACTGGAGCATGTGCTTGTAGTTCAAATTTGAAGTATGCACATTAAATGACCATAAATTCAATTAATGTATAAAAAAGTCCAAACGAACCCTGAATAATTCCAAATTTTAACATGACACCCATATAGTTCAATGTTGCCTCTATAATAAATCAAGAGGGGGAGGCAGCGTATATCGTTTTGCACACAAAGGTGACACGCCCCCCTGGGGAACCACTAGTCTTCTCGAGAGAAGCTCCGGTTTGCAAGAAGCTTATACCAAAACTTGTCCAAATGCGTCCAATATTTTTACCACAGCATGTTGGTGCCATGAAATGACACCATGCCAAGTTTCATGATTTTTAGGCGAGTTTTGAATTTCCAGGAATTTTAAAACCAAGTTTCTTAATGTTCCCGGCCGAGCCACAACGCCCAGATGTTTGAATTTCATTCCCATTTCTTGCATGTGACCTATAAATTCACCCAAAGACACACATGTGGTTTTTCTACAAACTTTGGTGCACTGGAGCATGTGCTTGTAGGTCAAATTTGAATTATGCACATTAAATGCCTAGAAACTCATTTAATTGATAAAAATGTCAAATGAATCCGGAATAATTCCAAATTTAAACATGAAACTCATGTAGTTGCATGTTCACTGTACATAAATGTTCTAGCAATTCACTAGAAAGAATTGTGTGGGATGCGATATAAAATATCTTGGCGCACCGTCTTGTCTGGCTTACGCAGGAAGCTTCGTTGTCTATAGTCCACCGCCCGCGCTTGAACCACACTTGCGCGCCAGTTTCTTGCTGCACTGAGCGAAATTTTTCTTCCACCACGGAAATATATATCTCCATGCCCCCTCCCTCCCACCAAAAGCCACATTTCCACTGTTCCTCCATGCTTTCCATGTTCAAACCTTCACTGCTGCTTTACTGGCGGCTCAGCCTCCTCACCGGTGACCCCTCTTCTTGCAGCGCCGCCTCCTCGTTGGCTACCCTTCTTCTTGCAGCGCCGCCTCCTCGCCGACACCCTTCTTCTTGGTCAGGACCCTGATCATAAGTCAAACCGATCTAGCATGTAAGACATCATATCACTTTGCGGCCCCATGCACGGTATCCCCACGAGTGCCACCTTACCTGGCCCGGGACCGTTTGTGCCTTTTGGCTCACGTATATGATAGTATCGCTAGCATCCATATGTCGGCCGACATGACTAGTCGTAAACTCAAGGCGGCACTAACTTATAGGGACATGCATACATGACCCAGCAACGCACATGTCAGTCATCAACGTATGAACCCAAGTAGTAGCAAGCTACAAGGACTTAAAGGAACAACGTGTGACATTTCCCCGAAGGGACATACATAGGAGCAAAGAAGGACACATGCCGATCATCCCATGTGTTCCGGAGCAGTAGCAAGCTACCATGGCTTAGTGGAAGCACTAGGAGACATTTCCCCATAAGAGAGTCTACCAAGAATAAACAACTAGATTGTCGGATCCCACACATACCAAGCATTTCAAATCATACACACAATATGCTCGATATGTGCAAATACAACATGGCATCACAATAAAATTCTACGACTCAAATTATTTATTTAGAAGGCTCTGGAGAATCATACATAGTAAGAATTACAATCATGGGTCACATGACCCAACATACAAAGCATATATGCAACGGAAGCATAAAAATGTCTGGGTACAGACATATGAAAAGGAAGTAGGCTTTAGAGCCTGACTATCTACAAGACCCTCCCAAGGGTACAAGATCATAGCTGAGGTAACAAGCTAAATGTCGAAGTCCACGCGAAACTACTAGTGAGACTGAAGTCTCTCAGCAAAAACATAAATTAGGCAAAGTGAGTACAAATGTACCCAGCAAGACTTACATCAGAACTAACTACTTATGCATCAGTATCAACAAAGGGTGGTGGATTTTAACTGCAGCAAGCCAGCTTTGACTCAGTGGCTATACTATGGCTGCTAGTAACTCTTTTGAGGTGGCGCTCACGAGTCCACATATTCACCATAACAATACACCACTATGTATCCACTCCCATCTCCCTACGAGAAGGCCATCCATAGCACTCACGCTTATCTTGCGAATTTTAGAGTATCCACTTTCACTTTTATATGAAATTTATAAGAAACCCAGTAGTTCATTACCGCGGAGGCAGCTATTCGAATAGTTTGATAACCCTGCAAGGTTGTACTTCTTCACGCACACTTCCGCCACTTATTGCTATTTACACGACATGTACTTGGCAACCTTATAGCGAAAGCCCAGCGAGGGTGTTGGCCACGACCTGACTAACCACACAAGTCTCTAGTCTGGGTTTATCGCCTATTCAGGTTCCATCCATAGGGAGTTCGGCCGAGGTTTCCACTACGGCCCCGAACAATGTGTGCAGGGTTCTCGAGGTACCAAATGGGCGTCTCGGTGCACCGTGCCACTTGCCTACCGCATCATAGCCCACCCCTAGGGTCAGTGCTATGCACGACCTCCAGCATACTACAAACACCGAAAACTACTTGCAACTCCTGGACAGAGGACATGGCGATTAATAAGTCGAGAGAGTTAATTAAGGATCCCAATGTGTGGTAGTAACTGTCTTGGATCACAAACACGGAACTCAGTTCCTGAGGACGATTTCAATGAGACAACCCACCATGTACTCCTACGTGGCCTCTCACCGCTACCTTTACCAAATCGTGTTCACACACTTAGCTCTCAACAGTAGGACATGATGACCACATTCCAATTCATCCCCGATGAATCAGACCTGACACAACTCTAAGCAATAGTAGGCATAACAAGCAAGCATACATGAGTAGGCACATCATGGCTCAAGCAATTCCTACTCATGCTAGTGGGTTTCAACTATATACTCTGGCAAAGACAGGTCATGCAGAGGAAAGGGGTTCAACTACCGCATCATGTAACAGTTGATTCGTTGTTGTCCTAATGTAGTAAAAGAGAGCGAGATCAAGAGAGAGAGAGAGAGAGATGGATTGTATCAGAGTGATCAAAGGGGTTTTTCTTGCCTAGCACTTCTGAAGATATTATAGCTCTTCATTGGTGTCAACATCACAATGTCGGAACAACGTCCATTGAGAGGGAACATCACCGACAAATAGAGAAGCAACACAATCAATGCAATGCAACAATATGATGCATGATTATGACATGGCAATATGATGTTGATTGAGCTAGTGCAACTAAAACTAGAAGGGTTTGAGCTTATTTGAACCAAGGGTTCAAATTCAAACTCAAGTTATGAATTTACAAAGTGCATTATCATGTTTTGATCTATACAACAAGGTTAAGTTTCTTTGTCATGCATGGAACTAGTACCAATGGATAGATTGGATTTTTCTGATTATTTTTCATACATAAATTTTTTAGAAGTTTTTAGTAATTTCTGGAATTTCCTGGATTAATAAAAATGCCACAAAGCATTTACTGCGCCAGCATGGCAACAACACTACATCAGCAGGTCAACTGGGTTGACCAAGGTCAAACCTGACGTGTGGGATCCACACGTCAGTGACATAGGGACTAATCCCGGTCAAACCCAGCACTGACTGGGGTTTGACCAGGGGTAGGGCCCGTTGTCAGTGGTTGTGGGGGTTTAAACAACGGGGTTAGCGCCTAATAATAGTGTTGAGAAACGTAGCATGCAATTTCAAAAAATTTCCTATACTCTGATACGTCTCCAACGTATCTATAATTTTTGATTGTTCCATGCTGTTTTATTATCAATCTTGGATGTTTTATAATCATTTTATAGTCATTTTATATCATTTTTAGTACTAACCTATTGACATAGTGCCAAGTGCCAGTTCCTGATTTTTTTGTGTTTTTTACATCACAGAAAATCAATGTCAGATGGAGTCCAAATGCCACGAATCTTTACGGAGATTTTTTATGGACCAGAAGGAACATGTTGGGCCCTGGTTGCACCTGGGGGAGTCCCGAGGAGGGGACAACCCACCAGGGCATGCCAGGAGGCCCAGGTGCGCCATGGTGGGTTGTGCCCATCTCGGGTGCCCCCCCCCCAGACTGCCCCTTTGCTCTATAAATACCCCAAAAATACCAGAACCCTAGAAGCGTTGACAAAATATTCATCCAGCCAACGCAGAGTCCAGAACCACCAGATCCAATCTAGATACCATCTTGGATTGGGTTCACCACCTCCATTGGTGCCCCTCCGATGATGCGTGAGTAGTTCTTTGTAGACCTTTGGGTCCGTAGTTAGTAGCTAGATGGCTTTCTCTCTCTCTCTCTCTGAATTCTCAATACAACGGTCTCTTGGAGATCCATATGATGTAACTCTTTTTGTAGTGTGTTTCTTGGGATCTGATGAACTTTGAGTTTATGATCAGTCATATCTTTTTATATCCATGAAAGTTATTTGAGTTTCTTTGATCTCTTATATGCATGATCTCTTATAGCCTCGTATTTCTTCTCTGATATTTGAGTTTTGTTTGGCCAACTTGATCTATTTATCTTGCAATGGGAAGAGGTGCCCGGTAGTGGGTTCGACCTTACGGTGCTTGATCCCAGTGACAGAAAGGGAACTGACACGTATGTATCGTTGCTACTAAGGATAAAACAATGGGGTCTATCTCTAGATAGATAGATCTTGTCTTCATCATGTTATCGTTCTTATTGCATTACTGCATTTTTCCATGAACTCAATAGACTAGATGCATGCTGGATAGCGGTCAATGTGTGGAGTAATAGTAGTAGATGCAGGCAGGAGTCGGTCTACTAATCTTGTGTAGCGACCTGACCTCAAACGGTCAAGTCTCTGTGCTTCAGTGTCATCCCTGGATCAGTAATGCTGACACAAACAGTACTCGAGGATTTATAACAGAGTAGCAATCACACACTTATTACATCGAATGTCTTAAAAGAGAACTTATTACAATAAATAGGGCTTAAGGCCATCTAATACGATAACAGTGGAAGGCTTGGAAGATAAAGTGAGTCCATCAACTCCAACGACATAGCTGAGCTGCACGGCAACGACCTAACGAACCTTACTCCTCGTCTGAAAAGTCTGCAACATAATACGTTGCAGCCCGAAAACGGGTCAGCACATGGAATATGCTGGCAAAGTAACACAGTAGAGCAAGAACAGAATAATGCTATCACTACATGCATATTTGGCTAGTGGAAAGCTCTATGGTTATAGTTTTTGCGAAAAGCCAATTTTTCCCTACAACAAAGGAATAGATTTTATTTAACTATCATGGTAGTTTAAACATCATTGAGAAGGTTCCTCCAACTCAATCCCAATTAAAGTAGTTAACAACCCAACAATATTAGTTTAGAGTGATGATATACTTATGATACTCCAAGTACTAGATACTCATGATGTCCATAACCGGGGACACGACTAACCATGATTAGTTTCTACACTCTGCAGAGGTTTGCGCACTTTTCCCCACAAGACTCGATCTTCTCTATTGGATTTCTCGCACTACAGGGTGTTTGAGAAACGGATGACCGAGACACAGTCTTTTAGAAGCATTAACCCCTTACTCCGGGCAGACCATACCAACCTACATCCCTCTACCTGCTGATCCACCTCTTCGGGAGTTTCACGCAACTTAATCAACTATGCTAGAGCCCATAATAGCTTGTGGCTGCACACGAAGTTCCTAGCATAAAAATATCTCAGTTCCCTTTGAGCTTGGGTGGCGGACCATTGGATTATCACACGGGTACTCCGGGATATCCTAGGACAACACTGCATTCCCCAGGTGCCCAACAAACAATCCACCCAGATGTGTATTCAAGTTGCCACCTTAAGTTGAACCATTAATTAAAAATCTCATATCTGTCACGGATTTCACTCACCCAACCACGTCTACGAGCATAGCAATAAAAGCAATACGTAGAAGTAACTCCCAAGGGTTTGAATATAACAGGGCAATAGGTTCTACATCATCAACTACTTCCCAACCCACATGTTAATCACATCCTAACCATGCAATGTTTGAGGATTGGAACAAATGCATAAAAACTGGGTGATAAAGGGGTATGATCAAAGTGTTACTTGCCTTGCTGATGGTCTGCAAAACCTAGGGACTCGTAGTAGCATACTTCGCACTCCGCGTGTTCTATCGCAAACAAACAATAGCATACATAAGCAATCAAGCAAAGAAACACGGGTAAATCTCAAACAAGAAGATCTAACCAGAAAGCTCAACTTAAGAACTCCGGTTTGCGAAAAGAATCAAATCAAACGGAGCAACGAAACTCAAACTGCGAAAGAAACAAGACCCGTTTACTAATATGGACTAAGGTCAAATTTTACAGTAGCAAAATCTTGTTCAAGTTGGTTAAACGGAAAGAGGGTTTCGAGACGAAGATCTAGGCGCTTGAATCGCCTGATTCCGACAAAATAGCGAAAAGATAAACTAGAACGAAAATCGGATCAGAAATCACGATTGAAAATAATCACGGAAAATCCGAGAAAAAGAAAACTGACGAACAGGCTAATGAACGAACGTTCGTTGTCTGCGGCTAACGAGTGAACACCGTTCGTTGAAACGAACATAGGGATGAACGTCCGCAAAATAACTAAACAGAGAAAAACTGACGAACCGATTTAAAAAAAACGAACTAGGGTTTCTAAAAAAACCGGATCGGTTTTCTAAAGAAAACCGGCGGCGGTGGCGTATACCTCCGGCTCCGGCGGCTTCTGCGGCGGGGTGGCGAGGTGCGGCGGCAGCGGCGGGGCGGCGGCGGCGAGCGGTGGCGGCGGCGTGCGGCAGCGAGGCAGCGGCGAGGTGCTGCGGCGGTGGCAGCTTGTGGGCGGCGGGGCGGAGGGCGGCGGCTTGTGGTCCAAAGGGGCCCCGGGCTTCGGCTTATAAGGGTAGGGGCGGCGACGACTTGGGCTCGGGGGCAAGGCGGTGCGGGGTGGAGTCCCGGCCGGACTCGGGGCGAGAGGCGGCGGCTAGGCAGGCGGGCCGGCGGCCTGGCTCGGCTTGGCCTCGGCCCAGTCAGGCGCTGCGTTTTTTTAAAAATAATTTCGCCGAAACTAAACAAATCCTAGAAAATAAAATAAAAATCTAAAAATGCCAAAACAAATTTTCACCGTCTAAATAAAATATTTAGAACAAGATGGACATTTTCTTGGGCCTAAAATGCAACTTTAAAAAACGTGCAAATTTTCTAATTCAAATAAAATAGCAATAAACTCTGGATAAAATCAAATATTTGATTTTAATCCTTTTCCTCCAATATTTCATTTATTTTGGATAAGTCATATTATCTCCTCTCATATATTTTTAATATGAAATATTTTCAGAGAAAAAAATAATTAAAACCAAAAATCCTCGTTTCAATATTTGATAAAACTCAAATATGAAAACATGGAAATCCCCAACTCTCTCTGAGGGTCCTTGAGTTGCTTAGGATTTCGAGGATCCGGAACGAAATGCAATAAAATATGATATGCATGAATGATCTATGTATACATTCCAAATTGAAAATTTGGGATGTTACAAACCTACCCCCCTTAAGATAAATCTCGCCCTCGAGATTCGGGTTGGCTAGAGAGTAGGTGTGGCTGGTCTTTGCGTAGATCATCCTCTCGTTCCCAGGTGGCTTCATCCTCGATATGGTGGCTCCATTGAACTTAGCAAAACTTGATAACCTTGCTGCGGGTGACTCGGCTGGCAAATTCGAGAATCCTGACTGGCTTCTCCTCATAGGTCAAATCACTATCCAACTGAATCGCCTCCAAGGGTACTGTATCTCTTAACGGTATATCGTCCATCTTAGCATGACACATCTTCAGCTGTGAAACAGGAAATACATCATGAACTCCTGACATTCCTTTAGGTAACTCCAACTTGTAGGCAACTTCTCCCATATTTTCCAAAATTCGATACGTTCCTACAAATCTCGGGGCTAACTTTCCCTTAACTCCAAAATGTTTCACTCCTCGCAGTGGTGACACTCGCAGATATGCTCTTTCTCCAATTTCATAGGTTATTTCCTTGCGTTTTGAATCTGCATAAATCTTTTGCCTGGACTTAGCTATCTTCAGTCTATCTCGGATCAACTTAACTTTCTCTTCAGACTCTTTGATCAAATCTGGTCCAAACAACTGTCGGTCTCCGACTTCATCCCACATCAACGGTGTTCTGCACCTTCGTCCATACAGGGCTTCGAATGGTGCCATCTTGAAACTGGCTTGGTAGCTATTGTTGTATGAGAACTCCATGTAGGGCAGATTGTCATCCCAAATAGATCCATAATCTAGCGCACAGGCCCTCAACATATCCTACAGAATCTGGTTGACTCTCTCGGTCTGTCCATCTGTCTGCGGGTGGAATGTTGTAATGAAGTCCAACCTTGTCCCCAAAGTTTGGCGCAGCTGATGCCAAAACTTTGAAGTAAACTGTGTCCCTCTATCTGACATGATGGTCCTCGGAACTCCATGCAGACATACGATCCTGGTCATATATATCTTGGCCAACTTTGCACTTGTATAGGTGGTTTTCACTAGGATAAAGTGAGCTACTTTGGTCAAGCGATCCACTACTACCCATATAGAATCATATCCTGATTTGGTCCTAGGCAATCCGGTGATGAAACCCGTAATAAAATCCTTGCCTAACTTATCCCACTTCCATTCGGGTATCGGCATAGGCTATAACAATCCTGCTGGCTTTTGATGCTCAGCCTTCACTCTCTGACATACATCACATACGGCTACATACTCGGCAATATCCTTCTTCATACCAGTCCACCAGAAACGTTCCTTCAAATCCAAATACATCTTGGTGTTTCCGGGGTGTATTGAGTATGGTGAGTCATGAGCCTCCTGAAGTATTAACTTCCTGATCTCTGTGTTATTGGGCACATAAACACGGTCCTCGAACCATAAGGTGTCATGCTCATCCTCACAAAAACCTTTGGCCTTTCCTTCGCTCATTCTCTCTTTTATATCAGCAATCTCTTTATCATCCTTCTGGGCTTCTCGAATCTTTCCTAACAATGTAGACTGAACCTCCATTGTTGCAACAAAACCTCTAGGAACAATCTCCAATCGAAGTTCCCTGAGATCATCTGCTAATTCCTTTGGCAACCCCGTGCTCACTAGGGTATTAGCATAACTCTTCCGACTCAAGGCGTCTGCTACGACATTGGCCTTGCCTTGATGATAGTGAAGCTTCATGTCATAATCCTTTATAAGCTCCAACCATCTCCCCTGCATAAGGTTCAGCTCCTTCTGTGTGAAAATGTACTTCAAACTCTTATGATCCGTGTACACATCACAACGATTTCCAATAAGGTAATGCCTCCAGGTCTTCAACGCATGCACTACGGCAGCCAACTCCAAATCATGCATGGCATAATTCAACTCGTGCGGTTTTAGTTTTTGTGAGGCATACGAAACAACTCTTCCGTCCTGCATAAGCACACTTCCAAGTCCTAGGCAAGAGGCATCGCAATACACTTGAAACTCCTTACGTATATCCGGCAGAATCAGTACTGGGGTTGTAGTCAAATGTTTCTTTAACTCCTGAAAACTTGCTTCACATTCTTCCGTCCATTTAAATTTGGTATCCTTCTTCAATAACTCCGTCACTGGCTTCGCAATTTTGGAAAAATTCTCAATGGATCTTCGATAGTATCCTGCGAGTCCAAGAAAACTGCGGATCTCGCTAACTGAAGTGGGTGCCAACCATTCAGTGATTGTCTGAACCTTGGTAGGATCTACTACTACACCTTCTCCTAATATAACATGTCCAAGGAATCCAACTTCCTTCAGCCAAAACTCGCATTTTCTAAACTTGGCATACAACTAATGTTCCCTAAGTTTCTCGAGAACTAAGCGCAAATGTTCTTCGTGCTCCTCCTCATTCTTCGAGTATACCATTATATCATCAATGAACACCACAACGAACTTATCCAAATATTCCATGAACACTTTGTTCATCATGCTCATGAAGTAGGCAGGGGCGTTAGTCAATCCAAACAACATGACCGTATATTCATACAACCCGTACCGTGTGGTGAATGCTGTCTTTGGTATGTCCTTCTCTCGTATCTTCAGCTGGTGATATCCAGATCGCAGATTGATCTTTGAAAACACCTTAGCTCCTTTCAGCTGGTCGAACAAATCATTGATCATCGGCAGTGGGTATTTGTTCTTGATCGTCACCTCATTTAATGCACGATAATCAACAACCATTCTTAGAGACTTATCCTTCCTCTCGACCAAAAGCACTGGGGCTCCCCATGGTGATGAGCTCCGTCGAATGTAACCTTTCTCCAATAACTAGATCTGTTTCTTTATCTCCTCCAGATCATTTGCGGGCATCCGATATGGTCGCTTCGATATAGGTCCGGTGCTTGGCAATAGCTCTATCAAAAACTCGATGTCTCGATCTAGTGGCATGCCTAGTAACTCCTCTGGAAAAACATCCGGGTAATCCTTCACTACAGGCACTTCCTCCTGAACAACTCCCATGAGGGTCTTTAATTGGCTACTCCTTGGCGCATGCCTAGATACATACTTGATCCTTTTTCCCTCAAGGGTGGTGAAACAAATTGACTTATTAACACAGTTAATGCTTCCTCCATACTTTGACATCCAGTCCATGCCTAATATCACATCCAATCCTTGTGACTCCAAGATTATTAGGTCGGACGGAGAAACATGGCTACCAATGGTTAAGGCTATCTGGTCGCACCATCGACTAGCCATATACTCTGCTCCAGGTGAACTCACTAACAGATGGGTCCTAAGGGTTTGGGTTGGTAGTTTAAACTTATCCACGAATTCCCTTGATATGTATGAATGTGATGCACTAGTATCAAAAAGAACAAGGGTGGTAAAAGACTTAACCAAAAACTTACCAATAACCACGTCTGGCTGCTCTTCAACCTCCTCCACGTTGATGTGGTTCACTTGTCCTTTATTGAATGGATTGGGCTTCTTTCCAGCGCTCACATTACCATTTCCATTCATCACTCCAGGGCACTCCGTGGCATAGTGTTCAGTCTTCCCGCACTTGAAACAAGTAACGTGGCTTAGGTCTCTCTTCACGGGTGTGGCTGGATTGGAACATTTCTGATTGTTGGTTGCTCCATTCCCATTCCCATTCCTTGGGCTTGTATGATTATGGTTACTTCCTCCATTGTGAGTGTGGCCTCCATGGTTATGAACAAGTCCTCCCGAGTTCGGGGTTAGGCGAGGCTTCTGCTGAGCTCCTGAATTATACCTTCCTTTGTCCATACTTCCTCTTACGGCTCTCAATTTGCTGCTGCTTCCCTTCAATCATAAGAGCCTTATCTACCAACTCCTGGTAGTTGTTGAATGTTTCCACCATCAACTGCATGCTCATCTCATCATTCAGCCCTTCCATACACTTCTCTTGCTTTGCAGCATCTATGGCCACATCATTAGGGGCATAACGAGATAACTTGCTAAACTCATCCGCGTACTGAGCCACAGTACGGTTCCTCTGGCGTAAGTTGCGAAACTCACACTTCTTCATACTCATAGCTCCAGTTGAGACATGGGCTGTACGGAAAGCTTGCTGAAACTAATCCCATGTAACAGTGGCTATAGGGTAGGTGACAGTGTAATTCTCCCACCATGAGGCTGTTGGTCCATCCAACTGATGTGCAGCAAAATGCACCTTCTCAGCATCGGTACATCCTACAGTGGTTAACTCCCTTCCAATCCTTAGGAGCCAATCATCTACTACTATGGGCTCGATGCTACTGGAAAACACCGGCGGCTGCAACCTTAGAAAACGGGCTAAGTTATCAACTAGTGGCGATGGCGGTGGATTGTTGTTGTTGTTGTTATTGTAGTTGCCTTGGTTCTGAACTAACAACTGCATCAGGGTATTCTGCTGCTGGATCAACTGAGTGAGCTCCGATGGGAAGGTAAATCCGGGGTCACGTCTCGGAGGCATCTGATGGGTTTAGAGGGGAGAGATTAGAATAGAATGAGGTCTAATGAGAAAAATACTACCCATATGCACATGAGACAAACACAAACATTTCACTCAATCAATCAAGCAAGGGCATACAATCGATCTAACTATCGTCACAAAAGTGCTCGCACTATACTATTTACATGGTGGAATACTACTACTGATGTGGTGGTCTACTAAAAATATTCTTCGGTTGAAGACTCCATGATGTCTGCTCCAGCTTCATCTTCATAGTCATCATCGCTATTGTCGGGGTCCGAGTCAGTGTCGTCGATGATAATGTAGTCCTCCGGGCGAATCTCCTTGGGTTCTTTGTCTTCTCCTCCTGGTGTGTGGTCTCCCAGGAATACTCCTAGCTTCCTTTCCATATAGTCATTCTTCTCCACTAGTATGACGATTTCCTCCTCATAATCTTCACGAGTAGACTTAAGTTCTTCCTCCAGTTCCATGATCCTAGTCATTGCCTTCTTCAGGTCTATCATTCCTGCGCACATCTGGTTCTCCTGGCGACGAATGTGTTGGTTTAACTCCTGGATGAAAGCTGCAATTGATCTATCCTTCCTGGTGCTAATCATCTCCCATTGCTCATCTCGGCGCCCACAAATATGATAGATAGTATCCTTAAGCTCCTTATGATAAACTTCTCCAATGCGCCCCATGGTGATGTGAGCTGACATACTCTTTCCTAGACTCTAGGTTGGTGCATCGAAGGAAAACTCTATGGGCTTAGTGACTGGCGTGAATGTCCTTCCTGGAACATGAACTTGAATCATCCAAAACTCCTCTTGTGGTAACACTACAAAAAAAGACACATCCGTGACATTTTGGGCCGAACGAATTTTTTTTCTGTCATACATATGACACTTCTATGACAATAATTGTGACAAAACCCGGTATCATCATCGATGTGGTGGGATCCTACTTCTATGACAAAAAATCATGACAGAAAATGGGCTTTTTGTCCTGGGCGGGCCGGAGACGTAGCAGCATGACATTCTTTGGGCCGTCCATGACGGAAAAAACCATGGTAGAAGCGAGGGCGAGGAAAATTTCGGGGAGTTCCCGGTTACGGTGGGTGGTTGGGGGCCAAGCGATGCGCGTTTCTCTCGTACACGTACGCGCGTGTGTGCGAGGCGTTGGCTCTAACCGAACCCAAGTGAGGCATTGAGCTCTAACTGAACCCGAGCGATTGCACTGCAGGCTACGTGTTACTGAACCCGAGCGATCGATCGATGGCTGTTAACTGAACCTGATCGAGCGATTCCTTCGCTACTGCTGCTAACTGAAGCCGGTCGATGCTGCCTCTGGATGAACAGTGAGTGTTGCGCGGGGGGGGGGGTTGGGTTGGATGAACAGTTCCCGATGGGGGTGGATGAACGGGACCCCGTGGTGTTGCCTCTAGATGAACAGGACCCCGATCGATCAAGCCGGTTGGGGCTGGATGAACAGGACCCCGTGGAGGGCTGGATGAACAGGACCACCCCATGGAGGGCAGGATGAACAGTAGACGGTGGAGGGCAGGATGAACAGTAGCCCGTGGAGGGGTGGTTGAATAGGAGCCTGTGGATAGGGCTGGTTGAACAGTAGCCGGTGGAGTAGCGCGCGGTGGAGGCTGGATGAACAGGAGCCCGTGGATGAACAGTCACAGGTGGAGGCTGGAGGAGGTCGACGGTAGATGAACAGTAGCTCGTCGAGGCTAGAGGGGGTCGATGGTGGAGATGAACAGTATCCCGTGGAGTCCCGTTTTGCGGTACGCCACACCCCTCCCGATGAACAGGACCCCCGTTTCGACCGTAGCGCTCCAACACAAGTCTGTTTCGTCCGCTTTGCGGTACGCCACACCCCTCCCGATCAACAGGACCCCCGTTTCGACTGTAGGAGGTCCGTTTCCTCCATTTTGCAGTACGCCAGACCCCTCCCGATCAACAGGACCCCGTTCCGAACGTAGGAGGTCCGTTTCCTCCGTTGTGCGGTACGCCAGGCCTCGTTTCCATCGCCTGTTCCGTCCAAGCCCTCCCGATGAACATGACCACGCATTCCGTTCCGACCCAGCGGTTGGCTCCCACGCGTTCCGTTGCCTCCCGATGAACACGACGCATTCCGTTGCCTCCCCATTAACACGACGCATTCCGTTGCCTCCCCATGAACACGACACATTCCGTTGCCTCCCCATGAACATGACGACGACGTTGTTTCTCCGTTCCGACCCAGCCATGTCAACGAACCCCCGCCGTATGTATGCGCGAGTAGGCGTTCGAGACCCCGCCCGTATGTACACATACATGGCCGTATTTTCTTTGTTGCACCCTGGCCGCCTCTACTACGACACGTGCGCGCCTCTACATCCACCAGTATATATGTACCTACACGTTCGCGACCAGAATGACAATGCTACGTACGATTCGACCAGGTGGGTCCCGACTATTATGCACTTCCTTGTGTGCGAAGATGTAGCTGGTGGGTCCCAGCAGTCAGGGGGGCGAAATACGGTGGCCTGTCCGGTGGGTCCCCACTGTCAGGTGGAGGAATAATTATTTTGCACATAATAAGGAGGCACTTCCTTGCTGCGGCTGTGGGCCCAGCTGTCAGCCTCTCCACGTATAGTGCACGTCCGATGGAAGCCGTTCCTTGACCACGTTGACCATGCCATGCTGAGAGCACCAGGGCGGTGGACGACGGCGAGGCCTAGGAAGGGGATGACGCGGAGCTGGGGAAGACGCGGCAGTGGATGCCCACGCGTAGAGGAGTATGAGGGCACTGGTTCGCTGTGATGTGAGGCTGCCATCGCCGTAGAGTAACAAGGGGTGTGGGTGAGTAGAGGGATGGCCTGGCCAGCAGTGGGAGTAGTAGGGTGCGGTGAGGCCTCCGCCGCATCACAGCCGGCCACGGGAGGCAGGAGCACAAGGCATGACCGGCGCTCGTTTGGGCGGCTGGAGCAAGAAGACCAGAGGTTGAAGAAGCACTACGGCCGTTGGATGGACATCGTACGGTCACTGGAGCTAGAATCGTGCATATTGACTAAGTTGACAAAGCCCTCCATCCCCGTCAACTTAGTAGGCCCACAAGTTAGCCTGCCACTATACTGGGTCCTAGCTAACAGGGGGAGTATTCATTTTGTTGTGCGTAATAAGGAGGCACTTCCTTGCATGCGAAGATATAGCTGGTGGGTCCGAGTTGTCAGCGACGGTAACGTTTTTTTCATGACATACAGAGGCCCTTTTGGTGGGTCCCTGATGTCAAGTGGAGGAATCATTATTTTGCGCGTAATAAGGAGGCATTCCCTTGCGTGCGGCCGTGGACCCAGCTGTCGGCCTCTCCACGTGCAGTCCACTTCAGATGTATGTCGGTCGTTGACCACGTTGACCAGGCTGCGCCGAGAGCACCAGGGCAGTGGACGACGGCGCAGCCTAGGAAGGGAACGACACGGAGCCAGGGAAGACTCGGCAGTTGTTTCCCACGCGGAGGGGAGTACGACTGTATGAGGGCTTACTGGTTCGTCTGCGGTCGCCGGAGAATCACAGCAGGTGTGGGTGAGTAGAGGGATGGCTAGGCCAGCGATGGGAGTACGGTGGGGCGGTGAGGCCTGCGCGGCAGCACAGCCGGCCGCGGGGAGGAGGGAGCAGGTAGTCCCGCCGGCGCTTGTTTGAGCGGCTGGAGCAGGAAGAGTAGAGATTGAAGAAGCACGACAGCCATTGGATGGACATCCAACAGTCACTGCTTGTGCGTCAACCTTTTTTTAGCAAAGCCTCAAATCTGTGGAAAACGGCATACAACCCATCTGCCATTATTTCTAATAATTTTCAGCCCATTTGCTAATTCTTAAGGTTTTTTTGGAGCCCATATTCTTTTTGTTAGCATTACAGCCCAAATTGTGGCCACGGTTAAAAAATTATACAAAATTTTGCATATTTCGGTGCGGTCCGAACTGTTTTTAATCCCGAAATTTCGACTCACATTCAAACTGATTTTAAAAATAAATGTATATCAATATAAAATCCAACAAATTCTCCACGCATAAAAATTAATGTAATTTAAAATCTTGAAATGAAAAAAAAGATATTTGAAACTAATTGCCGGTTTGATGTGTTTTAAAAATGTACAACTCATTTCTCATTACTGATGGGCCATTTTCTCGGCCAGCCGAATGAAAGCTCTCCTCGCCTTGAAAGATTTGCAGCCCAATAGGCCTGACAAAGCGACTTACTTGGCAAATCACAAAAAAACTGGGCTGTGGCCGTGGACCCAGCTGTCAGCCTCTCCACGTATAGTACTCTTCCGATGGAAGTCATTCCTTGACCATGTTGACCACGCCGCGCGGAGAGCACCACGGCGGTGGACGACGGCGAGGCCTAGGAAGGGGACGACGCGGAGCCGGGGAAGACGCGGCAGTGGAAGCCCGCGCGGAGAGGAGTACGGGGGTTCACTGGTTCGACTGCGGTGTGAGGCTGGCGTTGCCGTAGGGCCTGGCCAGCGGTGGGAATAGTAGGGGGCGGTGAGGCCTCCGCGGCAGCACAGCCGGCCACGGGAGGCAGGAGCGTGCGGCACGACCGGTGCTGCTTTGGGCAGCTGGAGCAAGAAGACCAGAGGTTGAAGAAGCACTACGGCCGTTGGATGGACATCGTACGGTCACTGGAGCTAGATTCGTTCATATTGACTAAGTTGACAAAGTCCTCCATCCTCATCAACTTTGTTGGCCCACAAGTCATCCTCCCACTATGGTGGGTCCCAGCTAGCAGGGGGGTATTCATTTTTTTGTGCGTAATAAGGAGGCACTTCCTTGCGTGCGAAGATATAGCTGGTGGGTCCGACATGTCAGCGGGGGGAACATTTTTTTCGTGAAATACAGAGGCCCTTTCGGTGGGTCCCGGCTATCAGGTGGAGGAATCATTATTTAGCGCGTATAGTCCACGGCCGATGGATGTCGTTCGTTGACCAAGTTGACCAGGCCGCACCGAGAGCACCATGGTGGTGGACGACGGCGAGGCCTAGGAAGGGAATGACACGGAGCCGGGGAAGACTCGGCAATGGTTGCCCACGCGGTGGGGAGTTCGAGGGTTTACTGGTCCGGCTGTCGTCGCCGGAAAATAACAGGAGGTGTGTGTGAGTAGAGGAATGGCCTGGCCAGCAATGAAGTAGGGTGGGGCAGTGCGGCCTGTGCGGCAGCACAACCAGCCACGGGAGGCGGGAGCAGGTAGTCCCACCGGAGCTGGTTTGGGCGGCTGGAGCAAGAAGATCAAATATTGAAGAAGCAGCACGGCTGTTAGATTAACATCCAACGGTCACTGCTGCTAGAATCGTTTGTGGACTAAGTTGACAAAGCCAAAGTACACATCAACCTAGTAGACCCACAAGTCAGCCTCCAAATCTGTCCCAAACAGCATACAGCCCGAAATTTCTAGCCAGATTCAAATTAATTTTAAATCTAAATATACCTTAATTTAAATTCAATGAAATTTTACCTGCACAAAAACAATGAAATTTAAAATATCAAAATCCGAAAGAAAACAATATTTTGGAACTAATTGTCTCTTTGCAGTATTTTTTTCATTTTACAACCCATTTATTATTACTTATAGCCCATTTCTTATAACTTATAGCCCATTTTCTGGGCAAAATGCATCCCTCCTCGTCTTGAAAGATTTCCGGCCCAGCAGGGCGTAGAAAAGCAAGTAGGCCTACGTTGGTTATTCTGCAAAAAACAAAATAGCTGGCTAGCAATTTTCAGAAAGGAAAAAAACAAACTGGGCTGGTCTTGTGCTAAACATATGAAATAAAAGCCTGGGCTAGACGGGCCACGGGTGCCGCACAACCCAGTTGATACCCTTCTCTGTTCCGAAAAAAACAAAATTACTGTGCGCGCTGCTGGGTCCCTACTGTCATCCTCACCATGTACAGTCATCTCCTTATTCCTCTTGGTTGCTAACCATGTTGACAACACCGGAGGGCGGCACCGCGGCGAGCGAACCAAGGCGAAGGACGATGGTGAGGCCTCGGACGGGAACGAACAGGAGCCGGGGCAGATCACAGCCAGCCGTGGGAGGCGGGAGCAGGCGGTCCCGCCAGCGCTGGTTTGGCTTTGGCGGCTCGAGGAAGAAGAGACTGAAGAAACCCGACAGACGTTGAATGTCAATCCAATGGTCAAGGTTGGCACAATCATTTTGTTGACTAAGCGGACACCAAGTAGCATGCTTTTTTATATATAGGAAGAAAACTGCGAGGAAAATGCGTTCGTCTGCCGTCCTCCTCACAGGGAACGTTCGCCACATAAGTGACTAGCACCCTTGGTTTTCAACCAAGAGGTCTTGGTTCAAGTCCCAGGAACTCTCAATTTTGTCCTCCTTCCTTCCTCGCAAAAAAGGGAAAGAAAATCAAAGACTTGGGAAGGCGTACAAAACAAGCTAGTGTACCAGTAATGAGACGTTGCCGAGTTTTAGAAAAAAGAAAGATGTGCTCCTGTAGCTGGTTCGAATCCAAACCTAGACTATGACTATATATGGTGCTATGCTACTCTGCAAGTAATGAAACTGATATATCCAACGTTCGCTTCTCCTCTTCTCTACTTACTCTACCTAGCATCAGAAGCTCTGGCCGCAGCAACCATGTCCGCTAGCTGCTCGTCCACCTGCCCTTCAGCAGGCAACAACCAGATATGCGCCAAGTCGCAACCCGTACCATCTCCTGTGGGTTTCATCACACCCTCGCCGGCACACCCACTGCAGCCGATTGCTCATCGCAACCCGCCGCCATTGGTGTGGTGCCACTGCTGCAAATCACGCAGAGTCATTCGTCGTGTCTCAACCACAATCCGCAACCCTGGCCGAGTCTTCTACAAATGCCCGAATCATGACGTAATAATATGTTTAAGTGTTGTTCTGTTGCTTTCAGTTGCTGATTTTTTTAATAGTTTGGTTGATGATCTACCAATTTGATTCGTGCGGAAAAGGGAAGATTCGTGTGATTTGTATTTCTGGGAAGTTGCTGATGTGGGGGAATGCAACTACGCTGGTTATTTGGTTAGCCGAGGAATCCCAATACCAGCAGGTTGGGGTGTTGGACAAGTAACTGAAGGAACGGCAGAAGAGGAAGATGCAGAGCAGAAGCTTAAAGATGCAGTTCCTCTGATCATGGCCAAGCAATAACTGCTGAACGGCCTTGGCAACAATGAGGAGATGAAAGAGCTTGTGAAGATAATGGGAAAAATCGATGTGCTCTGTAGGATGATTGTCTCTTTATTTGCAGTGTATGTAGCACTCGTGATGTATTCAGTGGCTACGACATGAGCACTTTGCTGAAACTAGTAATGAATGAAACCTGTGTAGCAGGCTGGGCGTAGTGTTGTGAACATCTAATGATTTCTATTAACGGAAATCAGGGGTATCCCCTTTTTCTCATATAAATAAATAAATAGCAGAGGCCCTGTCGGGTCAGCTTTGTTCTCATTTGAAGACGTCGAGCAAATTGCAGTCCAACAGCAAACTATGTCATCAAATCCAAGTTTCACAGCCAAATATGAGTACAACTAAACAACAATGTCATCATGTTTTTGTTGTCATACAATCACTAAACACAAATCAGCATACATAACAAGTGATGTTCTCACAGCAAAATACTAAACAACATGTTCATCAGGTTTCAGTTGTCATAGCAAACACAATTTCACATAGTAGATAAAAAACGTCTTCTGACAGGAAAATACGACAAAAGCAATGTAATCATCATCCGCAGCAGCAGCGTCAACATTTCGCCATGTGTATCAGTCTGAATCGTAATTCCCCATGGTGTCATCTTCTTCTTCGTCCTGAACGCCTCGAACGTTGGCTTCTTCTTGATCAACTCTTGTATGTCCACAGCACGACAGGCAATCTTTTTGCTGGCGTCATTGACATGATGGTTCTCAAAGATATTAGGAACATCTGTGTTATCTTGTACATCAGGAGTAGTGTAAGCATCGTCTTGTTGTGCAACTTCATTAAATGAATTCCTCTGCTCAAACCTTTGCAATACTCTCCAGTCATCGCTACATGCAAATGTGTCTTCCAAGAAAAATATCTGTGTTTCTTGATTTGCCAAAATAAAAGGCTCGTTGGTCTGGTACGCCGCCATGACATTGATGGATTTGAAATAATGATCAGCTCTGGGTTTTGCGATCCTGGAAAACAGGTTATACCAATGACAGCACAACAGAACCACACACCGATGATCCTCGAAACTGGAGATATACTGCAACTGAATAATGTCTGTTATGTTAGCATACATTTCAGTTGTCTATTTGTCATGCGTATCCATGCTCATGATGGCACTGTTTTGTGTCTTCCTGCCTTCGTCTCGTGCAAGGGTGTTTTAGCGCACATCTCCAACAACGCAAGATTCATAATGTCTTACCCGAGTATGAGGACCCATTGCTATTGAGTAAAGGGCATCATCAACTGCCTGCCCATCCTCCCGCATCGTCTTAACCTATGGTTACAAAATAGAAAAGCTGATCATCTTATGTACTCAATATATTAAAAAAATGACAGTGCACTTCAAAAGCTTACATGGTTCTTGAACCATTTCGCAAATCCTGCCATAACCAGTTTGTCAATATTTCTTGGATTTTGCGGCAGTAACTCCTCTTTGTAGATGCTGCAAAACATAATGATCACGTCAAACATCTAAATATATAAGAATGGGCTGCAAGTTTAGTAGATTACGATGTATAAGCTGCAGTACTGCACTTACTTGATATAAGGTAGTATCTTAGGACAGTTATTCAACACATACCAAACCATTTTGTCCAAATCTTTAGGTTTGTCCTCTTGTCGACTCTTCCCTGTAACTCGAACAGAATAATCGAAAATATTGAGCCCGGGATTGTCTTCACCCACCTCTTTGCTAAGCTGATCAGCTGTTTCAATGTGTTTTGAGCAGAATGTCAACGCTTCTGTAGCAATGTAGGCCTCTGCAATGGAACCCTCGGGTCTAGCTCTATTCCTAACATAGCCCTTGAAAGTGCCTAGCCGCCTTTCAATAGGGTACATCCAGCCATACTGTACTGGACCTCTAAGTAGTGCCTCATCAGGTAGATGAACAGCCAAATACACCATCACATCAAAGAAGGTTGGAGGATATATCTTCTCAAGGTCGCATAGGATAGTTGGTATCTTGTCTCTAAGACGCTCTAAAGCATCTATCCTGATATTCCTACTGCAGAGTTCCCTGAAGAATTGTCCCAACTCTGCAACTGCTCTGTATAAGTCAGGGCAGCCCAATCCTCTAAGGATAACAGGTAAAACCCTTTGAAGTAGGACGTGGCAGTCATGAGTTTTCAACCCTTGTACCTTGTTTCCATCTGCACTAACTCTCCTTTCAGGGTTGGAAGCAAATCCATGTGGGAATCTCACACGTGACAGGACCTCGCAGAATTCTTTTCTTTTTACCTTGTCCAAGACATACACAACTGGTGCCATATCCCGTGGTTTACCTTCATCTTGCACCTGCAAATCCTTTCTGATACCCAGGTGTGTCAAATCAATCCTAGATTTTAAGGTATCTTTCGTCTTGCCTTCAATATTAAGAAGTGTGCCGATAATGCTGTCACATATATTTTTTTCGATGTGCATCACATCAAGATTATGCCTCAGATCCAAATCTTTCCAATACTCCAAGTCCCACAGAGTGGACCTGCGGGTAAACAATAATCTCTCTTCTACCCTGCCACGCTTCCTTTTCCCACTACCATTACCAGGATGGTTTCCTGGTGTAATATGCCTGACCTTCTCTAATTCCACTTGCAACTCATCGGCGGTGAGCCTCTTTGGCGCATCACGGTTTTCATGCTTTGCATTAAACACATGTCTTCAGTATTTTCTAGGATGTGGCTTGTCCTTGGCAAGGAAACGGCGGTGTCCAATGTAACAGATCTTTCTAACTATTGCGTATGACAGCGGATTCCTGTCACAGCGAACACATGCATTGTAACCATGTGTCGTTCGCCCTGACATAGTGCCCAAAGCCGGATAATCATGGATGCACCAAATTATAACAGCACACAGAAAGAAATCAGCTGGTGGGCTGCTATATAGGTCTCGAGTGAGAACACCCTTCCATAGCTGTTGAAGTTCCTCCACAAGAGGCTCCATGAACAAATCAAAATCCTTTCCAGGACTTTTTGGACCTGGGATGAGCAAGGCCATCATGTAGTTCGATTTTTTGGTGCAGACATTTGGAGGCATGTTGTAAGGGATAACAAGCACTGGCCACATGCTATATGTGGCGCTCTGGTGGCCAAATGGGTTAAATCCATCTGAAGCTAAGCCAAGTCTAATGATTCTCGGGTCAGCAGCAAACTCTTTGTGTTTATCATTGAAGCTTTTCCACTCACTACCATGAGATGGATGGATCATTACATTCTGATCTCTGTACTCATCTCTTGTTTCAGCATCATGAAACAACCTCTGCAATCTTGGTGTAATTGGAAAATGTCTCAGAACATTATGAGGAATCCTCTTCACAGCATCGCCATCTTTCCATCTTGATGATTTGCATTTCGGGCATTCACTTAAGTTGGCATAATCCTTCCGGAACATAACACAATTATTCTTACAAACATGGATCATATCATATCCAATTCCAACTACACGGAGGAAATTCTTCAGTTTACTGTAGGTGTGTGGCAGGTCAGACGCATCTGGGAAAGATTAGCGGAAAGCAGCCAACATCGCATCGAATGATTTGTTGGTCATCCGCTCAGATGTCTTCACCTAAAGAAAGGTGACCATAGCTGAGAATACTAACAGCTTATTTCCTGGGGTGATAGCAACGTTGCATTGTTCCAACATGCGGGCCCATCGTTTTTCTTCTGCAGGTGAAAGTTCATGGAATGCACGAGCATTTCGTAGCATTGTTTCAATGTTGGCCAAACTCACTGGCTCCGCCACCACCACCACCTCCTCCTCTTCCACATGAGCATCATGCAGATCAAGATGGTGATCTGCTACTTCCACGTAGTCAATAACATTGACGTTCACAGCTTCACCATGATGAACCCACCTAGTATATGTGACCGACATCCCATACAAGTGTAGATGATTTTGCATAGTTGACTGGGGTCTTGTAACTGAATTCATACAACTTCTACACGGGCAGAGCACATCTGATTTCGGACCACCGTACTCAGCTCTGATAAAGTTCATGAAGTTTTCAACCCCCTCGACATATGCAGCGGAGAATCTTTGACCAGAAGTTATCCAAGTCCTATCCATCTATTAGACATACAAATTAGTTCTTCTACTAGATATTATAGGAAAAACATATATGCTTTTTTATGAAGTCCAAAAAATACCTAGGTCAATGTCTAAAGCTATGGCAAGATATTTGGACGAGCAGATCTAAGTAACAAAATATATGTAAAGCTAATTCAGCAAACAGATTTGAGTGCCAAATTATGGCAGGCTGTTTCAGCAGTCAATGAGGCCGAGCACACAGCCATCGAACTATCGAAGGCCATCGCAGCAACAAAGATCTAGTATAAAACGGTGTAGTGCTATTTCAGCTAACAGATTCGCTACTAGACCATGGCAATCTACGTCACAATAAATATATGTCAGGATATTTTAGCAACTAATCGGCCTTGGCATGCCATCTCAGCTAAGCAGATTGAGTGCAGAACAGGGCAAGGAAGCTTCTTAAGCAGAGCATATTGACAGTAAACTACTTCGGCAAACAGTGAGATTAACAGCATCTATCAGCTAACATTCAGCGCTACACCAACATGAATGGGGCCTCAGTCTAGAATGCGCATACCGTGGGAGAAGCGGACCGTCGTTCGTCTCCACACGAACGTCGCCAGCGGTGGCGGCGCTGACCGCCGTGCGCCTCCACAAGAACGTAACCAGAGGAGGCAGCGCGGCTAGAGGACGGCAGTCTACGAGAGCGTACTGTGGGAGCGAGAGGATCGCCGAACCGTGGCGCCAACGTATCGGCGCAGCGGGGAGGGCGGGGGGTTTGGGGAATATTATTGGCTAGTTGGCCGAAGGGCAGTTGAATCGGATTTGGGGGGAATTTTTGGGTGTGGGGGGGAGGCTTTTCACGCGGTGGTCGGGGGGAGTTTGGCGCATGGTCAGTTTCTCCAACTGCAGTCCCACGTGTCAGTGAAGAGGCAAGCCGAAGCGCGTTCCGTTTGCGTGAGCCGTGTGCAGGACCGAATGTGTGTGGGGTGCAATGCGACCGCGACAGGAGTGCTGTGAGTGTACCGCATTTTTTCCTTTGAAACTAGGTGCTTTGCCCCCTCAAAAAAAATCTGTTGCTTCGCGCGATCCATCGATAATACTACTAGTAATAATCCCGACTAAAACGGCGCGGCCGGGTCTTTTCCCGCGCGATATGCTGGGAGGTTGGCTTAGTTGGGTTTTTTAGGACGAGTAATGCTACACCTACGTAATCCCAGTTACGTAATTAACGTAATGTGAAACGTGTGAGCTATTGATTGTAGATTGGGGGGAGGGAGGGTCCCACCACCATGAAAATCAGGGGAGGTGACGGTGTCCTGGACTAGGGGGTACTCACCATGTCGTCTCCCGATCTATTAGATTGGGCCGAGGACCCCCGTGGCCGTATACTCATGGGCCAGTTCAGACGGCTACCGCATACAAGGAAGATTCCACAAGACTTGACGATCAAGACAAGGACTTCTCCCCACCGGCGTATTCGGCTAGGACTCTTGTTATCCTAGGCCTCCGGTGCATTATATAAACCGAGGCCAGGCTAGCCGATAGATATACAATATATACAACAATCATACCATAGGCTAGCTTTTAGGGTTTAGTCTCCTTGATCTCGTGGTAGATCTACTCTTGTACTACCCATATCACCAATATTAATCAAGCAGGACATAGGGTTTTACCTCCATCAAGAGGGCCCGAACCTGGGTAAACATTGTGTCCCTTGTCTCCTGTTACCCATCGATCCTAGATGCACAGTTCGGGACCCCCTACCCGAGATCCGCCGGTTTTGACATCGACATTGGTGCTTTCATTGAGGGTTCCACTGTGTGATCGACAAAAGGATCGATGGCTCGCCTGCAGATCAACTGTGACTTCGGCATCTTCGTCACCAGCTCGACTGGTCACCTTGGTTCGACCAAGAATTGCGCCCCATGTTTGGATCACCATGTACGGACGAGGGCCTTAATCAAACATCAACTCTGATCTCTATCAAGATCACGGAGGAATCATCTATGGAGCTCGGGGGCTCAACGTCAACATTGCCCTCAAGCGACCGTGCTGTTTTTCTGGACAGCGAACTCGTATCTGCCACCACCACCTCCTCGAGTATCGCTTTGACGATCGCTTTGGTGGAATTGTGCGGAATTGAGTCTACAAAAACCCTGGAAAATTTCGTCGAGTTACGATGGAGGAATCTCTGGCAATCCACGATATACCGGAGCCCTATCAAATCTGGACGGGAATTTGGATGAGTTTAGGACGTGGTGACCAGCTTCTAGCTCGGACATCCTTTGGAAGATCCAACCGTTGATCGGGTGCGGAATTCCTATATCTATCACCTCTCAATATTCGGCTCGATCCGACCATCCAAACTCCGGGAACCTTCCGATTAGTGCATCACTTTTCGGATCTGTTTTCTGCGCGAAAACGAATCCGACCCGAGTTCATCTTTTTTATGAACAGGATTTCAGACATCCCTTTTGAAGGAAGTTTTGTATGGGGTATTGTGTTTTGTTCCCGAACACATCTCACTAACTGTAAGATCTTTTGAACATGATCTTCAACATCATGCTGATGTCAAACCAGTCCGGCAATATTACTCCACGGCTGCCGACCTGAGCTAGACACGGCGTCACTTTGTTGAGCCGAGCTCAACTTCTTCGGATCATCATCTCGGCAAGCCAAACAAGAGCCCGGCATCGCGAAGGATAAATCATCACCAACATCGCCGCCCCATGGATTACACGGAGCGGGCATACCGGCATCGCCGCACGGTCGCTTCATCAAGCCGGCATCGACCACGTCACGACCTGCATCGACAGGGCCGCACTATTGCTTCTTCAAGCTGGTGTCCATCACGCCGACCTACTTCGACTCATCGGCTGACATCGAGGCTTCGACATCTCGGCTGGACCGGGGGCTTCGCCATCTCTTGATCAACCTACTCCAGACACTTCGGCGTCACTAGCCGACCAGCTCCGTCACGTTAGCTGGGCCGAGGGCTTTGCCTCGGCGAGTCAACCTTTACCAGCATTGCCATGCCGTCGTTTTATCGCCCATCAGGCAATGGGTGTGCAGAGCGGGTCCCAATTTTAGGAATCACCTTCCTTCGGATTGCTACAACAAATAAACCAGGTGCTATTAATCCCAGTATTTTTTGCTTATTTGGGTTCACTTTTCCCAAGGAATTATTACTCTGGTTTGTCCATGATATGTACATAGGTCTATCAAATGGTGACCAAATTAATGACGGTCGCGTGGTGGTTCGATCAGTTTCCGTACATAGTCCGGCGAGCGCCGCATCCGAAGCTCGGACCGACCTGTGAATTCAGACTTTGCCACGCCTTTACTACATCACACCGATGCCCTGCATCGACATTGACTGCGGCGCCAGGCCATATTTCTTCTATTCCTCACTTTGCATAAATTATTTATTATGCAACACATTTTTTTAATTATCATTATTACTATTATCTCTGGTTTGCACTATTTTTTGTGTACAGGAAAAAGATCCGGGGACTTCAGCGTCACTCTGTCGGTCTGCATTGATCGTGCTATGTCAGCACTTCGGCGTGTCAAGCTCTTCGCTCCGCCACCTCGGGACCGGCTTGAGGGATGGAACCTTGCCCTGCATCAAGCTCGGACCGCGTCATCAATACCGAACACATTAACCAGCTAAGTCGCTTTCATGCTCAAATCTTTAATTTCTAACTTGCGTTCGGTTCGACCAAGCATTATACTTTTTTGGAAAAAAGTTGCTTCTAAAAAATTTCCTTGTCCAAACTTTGTTTGTGACGCATAAATTCAAATACCCCGTTTACTTGGGGGCTTCCTTTATGAAGCTTTTCCTGTTGCATATGATTATACTTGTACGACTTCGTTCCTTGTTCGTGTATTACGCCACAATATGCACCACATTGAGTTAAGCGATTTGCACGCTGGGTTGCTCGCTCCTGTGTTTACCCCTACGTTCCCGATTGTTTGGCTAGGGAGGAAAGGGAGCACCTCTGCGATTGTCACGATCAAGTCACCCGAGCCGGACCTCAGACTGGGTGAAGCCGAAAGCTAGCGCTCTTATAGTTATTCAATGATGGTCGGCACACAACGAAACTCATGAGTACAAAAAATCTATTGCACAAGTCTCATAATAACAATGAGCACCGAAGAAAGGTATCGGTGGAGGTACTATTTTCTTCGAAGATGCTTCTTACTCTTCGCAGTAATATAGCATAAGTTCCCTGAGCGCGGTTTGCCTGTTATAGCCTTATGGCCTGATTGCCTGGTTATTGGAAACACCGTCGATATTCTCGACCGATGGAGTACATAACACTTTTCGGTCCTTAACCGAAGAGGGGGAAGCCGACGGTCGGTTAAGACGCGTTTAAAGTTCGGTTGAACATAGATATGATATAAGTACTTCGGTACATGCAATCATTCTTCTACCCAAGTCACTTGGGGGCTCTTAAGTTTATTTGAGCCGTTTTATAATAAGTGTTCTTCTTCTCAGTCGTTGCAAAGTTCTATTATTATTATTATTATTATTTATCACTCCTTTTTTCGACGCGAGTGTGCGGTCACTAGCCGGGGAGCCTAATTTCTCTCTCAAAGCCGCTAGAGTTTAGTTTGCTAAACTGGCCTAATGAGAAGTACTCCGCCCTCGGGATAGGAGGTTGAAGCCGTAGGCTGACCCGCTCAAAGTCTTGAGATAGGATGTGTCATGTTAAAGGACGACAGAAGCACTTCTTTTTTCTAAGACCAATTTTCGGATTGGCACCGAACACTTGATCTTGTTCGGACGTCATGTTTTTACTGACGTTTCTTGGTTTTCCAAGCTTTTTGGCACTTTTAAACTATTTGTGCTTTTCTAGCATTAGTCTCGCAGTGCAACGCCGGACACCTTTAGGGATTCGGCAAAAACATTCTCAGATATTGCTATATATGCATCGGTTTCGAATTGTGTCTTCGGTCAATAGTTGGGTTGCCTGGCTCCTGCACTTGCTTCCTACGTTCAGTTTTGTTTGGCTAGGCGTGCAAAGGGAGAACCACTGCGATTGTGCTTCCAGCTCACATGGTTAAGCACCTTAGTGGAGAAAGCCGAAAACTGACTGTCCCAATAAGCGTAAACTGGTCAGCGATCCGATGACTATGACGGGCCATTCATAACATTGGCCGAAGTGTTTACGGCTTGACCTCGACTATCGCCGAACACTACCGGGGGCTATTAACTGGCCTCCCAAACTAAATCCTCGATATTTTGCTCTTACATTCGAGTTGAGGTTTCATGATCATGCTTAGCATGACAACCCAAAGAAAGGAACCGATAGTGGGACTATTTTCTTTGGAATACATTTCTTCTGTTAAACAGTAATATAACATATCTCTCTACGTACCTTTGTTTATAAAACCGTGTGGCCAGATTGCCTTGTTTGTCGTAAATCTTTGCCCTCATAAAGGCTTTATAAAGTAGGAGAAACACTCCTCGGCTACTGGCCAAGGAGGTGGAAGCCGATGGTCGGTCAACAAAGTTTTGTACAATGCGGATCTGAGCATTAATGACGTAAAGTACTTGGATGCATAGAGTCATTACACATAATTTGTGATTTTACTATGGATATTGATCCTTAATTCGGCCACCCGTGCCCGCATTAAGGCTCGGGGGCTACTGGGCTTCGGCCTTATTATTTACAGATATTAAAGGGGCACATCGATCCCCTGATCTGGTGTTGCCACCCGACCAGTGTCTCAGGGGCTACTACATTGCTTGTCCAATGCAGAAAATTTTATGTGCAATATAGTTTCCGAGGAGATTTTGATCCTCAGGTTGGTCGGCCGCACCCAACCTGAGTCTTGAGGACTGAGCACGCCGCTTTTGTGTCCCGAAGTATTCTGCCGAGCTAGGACTTGATCCTTAGGCCGATTTTGCAAATCAACCTGAGTCTCAGCGGCTACTGGGATCAGCGGTCTTATGTCATCCTTCATGTGCATCTCGGGTTTTAGACCGATACACACCTTGAGGGCTACTGGCTATATATCTCGGCAGAGAATAAATTGCACCAATAAAAAATATTGACAAAAAACCGGCCCATAGTCGGGGTGGTGCACCACCTCGGAAGCAGTCCGGCATAAAGCTCGGGCGCTAGTGGCTGGCTCCATAGAGGGCATTTCCGGCATTAAGCTCAGCTAAACTCCTTCAACTTTTTTGAACCAAGGTGATATGACACCTCGGATATAGTCCGGCATTGGAGCCTGGACACAGTCCGGCGTTGGAGCTCGGATATATTTCGGCGTTGGAGCTCGGATATACAGTCCGGCGTTGGAGCTCGGATACATAGTCCGGCGTTGGAGCTCGGATACATTCCGGCGCTAGAGCTGGGAAGCGGTCCGGCGTTGGTGCTCGGCTGCAAAAGATACCTCGAATGCAGTCCGGCGTTGGAGCTCGGACGCAAGAGGACCCTGCCTCCCGGGAACAACTTCAAACCCGAGGTGTGGCATAAAAATAAACAAGGCATTGATAAAGGCCGGAAACTTAAAGGGGCTCCTCGGATACCCGACGTGTAAACTCGTCGAATGCATTTCAGCAATCCTCAAGATCGAAGATAAAGAAGATTTGTTGAACCAGTTTTCAAGACCAGCAACCGAAGATGAAGAACAGTTCGGAAGAATCAAGGAGCGTCCCTAACTTGAAGACTAGTTCAGGGGGCTACTGACGGTGTCCTGGACTAGGGGGTACTCACCGCGTCATCTCCCGATCTATTAGATTGGGCCGAGGACCCCCGTGGCCGAATACTCATGGGCCAGTTCGGACGGCTACCGCATACAAGGAAGATTCCACAAGACTTGGCGATCAAGACAAGGACTTCTCCCCACCGGCGTATTCGGCTAGGACTCTTGTTATCCTAGGCCTCCGGTGCATTATATAAACCGAGGCCAGGCTAGTCGATAGATATACAATATATATACAACAATCATACCATAGGCTAGCTTTTAGGGTTTAGCCTCCTTGATCTCGTGGTAGATCTAATCTTGTACTACCCATATCATCAATATTAATCAAGCAGGACGTAGGGTTTTACCTCCATCAAGAGGGCCCGAACCTGGGTAAAACATTGTGTCCCTTGTCTCCTGTTACCCATCGATCCTAGACGCACAGTTCGGGGTCCCCTACCCGAGATCCGCCGGTTTTGACACCGACATGAGGAGAGAGAGAGGGGCAATTTACGTTAACCCTTTCGTAGGTTCCCGTAGATGTAGAAAGATGTGTCCGATCCTGCAATATAGGTCGTCCGATCTATATCTAACGGATAGGAAGGAAACTATGACAATTTACCTGCACTCCTCTCCACATTTGCAGATAAGGCTTTCCCTCGTTCATCCTTTTCTCCCACAAGATCTTGATCTTCCGTGCAACGCACGGGCATCTTGCTAGTACTCCTACAATATGTATATTATTGTGAAAGTTCATATACATCGGCCGATATTAAAAAATAAAAGAAACCCAACCCTAAACCTATTCTACGGCGGCAACCGACGTCCTCCATCTGTGATCTCCATGTACGGGGGCAGGGTTCAAGACCCGTGAAGTGAAGGTGCGGTCTCCGGCGAGGAAAAGTAGAACATGGGAGATGGACCGGCCAGTTGGCACACCATGCCCTGCCGCCTCCCATGCCCTACTCATCCTCGGAGGAGTCCCCAACCTCGGCGGTGCCGGACGTTGGACGGCGGCAAGTAGGACGCGTGGCTGACGGTGCTCCCGTCGTTGGCTGCTAGCGTGGCCACCGCTTGTGTGGCGACTTGAGTGAGGGCGGCGACCTCGAGCTCCATCCCCAAAGATAAGCGCTGCCGCAGAGCGTTCGCGCTTGTGGTCATGGCGGATGTGGTTTCAGGTAGGAGGATGATGCGCTATGGTGTGGAGGTTAGCTGGGCGTTGCCGCTTTAAGTAGCGCATTCCGGTGAGGCCAAGCGTCCGGGTGCGTCATTAAGTCGCCTGAGTTGGTTCCGCGGGCACCAAGCCTCTTAATGACGACATACGAACGGACGACATGAATGCGGGCAGCTGGTGCTAGCTGGGAACGCACCGCGCGACGGCGCGACGGACGAGGGTATTGGTGTGTCAGGGTAGTCAGCTGCGGCCGTGGCAACGTTGGAGATGCCCTTTGCTCACATGCGATCCCCGCATGTCATTGAAAAAGCAAGACGACCCGTCATGGTCTCAGGTCCAGAGGATGCAGTTGGCCGTGCTACACCACTCCGCGGATGCATCGCGGCGCCCCGTGCATCCTTGACGAGCCGGGTGTTGGGGTGTGTTTGGATTGTGGCCAAAGTGCACCTTGCCAAAATTTTGGTCATGACCAAAAGATTGGTCTTTGTTTGGATGGTTGCCATTTTTTTGGCATGCCAATGAACTCTAGCCAACTCTAGTTCATTTTTCTTGCCAATGTCGGCCAAATCATGGGCAACCAATACCTCAACCAAAATTTTGGTCATGACCCAAAGATTGGTCTTTGTTTGGATGGTTGCCATTTCTTTGGCATGCCAATCAACTCTAGCCAACTCAAGTTCATTTTCTTGCCAATGTCAGCCAAATCATGGGCAACCAATACCTCAACCAAAATTTTGGCTACCCAATGCTTTGATGGGGCAACCTTGGGCACAAACCAAACATACCGTTGGTCATGCCATAGCACTAACGCCACCCTCGGCAAACTGAAACCGACCGTGTCTAGTGACGATATGAGCGTGTCGCTCATCGCGATCGCCATGTCCAGAGGTGGTGCTGGAGCTGCGCCCCATTGTTGGCCCCAACGACCCACATGAACGGTTGTCGGTGGCGAGGAGGTCGTGGGCCAGCTCCTCCATTGGACTAGTCTGTGCTACATCATCCCGACGGGTGTGCCCCACATGTCTGTTTCCCTGTTTTCCCAGCCATATTCGAGCATCAGTGCTCCGCATTGCGCATTAGGCCTTTCACTATGTAGGCCAAGAGAGACAACTTATTGTTTATTTGAGCCATTCAAGTATAATCATGTGGCGTTTGCTTATTTCTCATTCCTCTCCAACCCTCTTCTCCATCGATCATGTCGCCCTCCAGTCGAGTCCATCCTCCCGCATGCCTCATTTGAACATTCCGCCGAGTATCATTCGCATGTACCCACCCTAGTCCTCTTTCAATAGATCTCCGGACCCCGAGATGAAATCGAGAGGGAACGAGTGGGGGCACGTGATACCTAAGGCAGATTCAAAATTTTAAACCGGTGATCATAGCATCCGCAAATCATATATAAAGGGTATTCAATGTTCATTTCGTTTTTGAACGTACAATATACTCCCTCCTATCCTTTCTAGTTTACATATAAGTTTTATGTGTAGTCAAAGTATATCTACTTTGATCAAAAAGGTATCAACATTCAACAACGCCCAATCAATATTGTTAGATTTGTATGTACTCCTAGATTTGTACTCGAGATGGTTTGCAATTTGACTATTGACAAGATTAATAGTACATGAGATGTATAATGTGAAAATTATATCATTGGAAACTCCTTTCACATATGAATTTGACCGTATGCTTTGTGTAAGTTGCATGTCATATATTATTACTCTAACATTTGGTCAAAGTTAGCCTCGAAAAACGCATTAGACCCTGTATGCTTTGTGTAAGTTGCATGTCATATATTATTACTCTAACATTTGTGTAAGTTGCATGTCATATATTATTACTGTAACATTTGGTCAAAGTAGTATAGTGGAAGTGGATCCTCTGACGTAGGTATCCCTGCCTTACCCTCCCTTTCGGTCACTTACTGGCAGACCCCATGCTTGCTAGGCCCCGCATGTCAGTTACTCAATGGGTTCGGCCATGTCATGGGATCCTCATCCATAGTATACTCCCTCTGTTTTTATTTACTCCGCATAAAACGGAGGGAGTGGTGGTATAATAAATGACGTGGGCGGGGGAGGGGCAGGGACGTTGGTTTGCTCTCAACTGCGGTCCCACAAGCGAGCGAGAACGCAAGACGAAGCGTGTTCCATTCGGTGAGCAACGTGGAGGGTCCAGTGCGCTGGGCTGCAACACGAACGCGACAAGAGCGATGTACAGTCAAAACTGATTGAACGGTTGCCACCGGAACCACTATTCACACCAGAACCTTCACTGCTCGGCCTACGCCAGCCACTGCCCTAAAACCACACCAAATCTCCAGCCCATTCCCCCACCTTTCGACCCCCTAGCCCGCATCAAGCGTCCCCTAGTTCGCCAGAAAGCCATGGTGCACCGCAAGATCACTTACTACAAGATGCTGACGTCGGAGAGCCGCGCAGAAATCGCGGCGGCGGTCGGAGCCACAGACCTCCGTTCCCAAGCTTGCTTTGCGGCGGGCCAATCCCCGAGTTCTCTAGAGCCAAGCTACGAGGAGGAGGAAGCCGATCCAATGTTCATGGCAGAGGTCGTGGCGTAGAAGGCCCCCGATGGGTATGAGACAATGGAAGTCAACTTCGTGCCGGCGTTCGAGTTCCCCATGGTGTAGGCGGACCAGCGGTTCAACATGGCGATACTAAAGGAGGACCAGGAGGCAGAGGCTCAACTCGACGTAGAGCACGCGCATGCCGTTGCCATCGAGGCTCTCCTGTAGGCGGAACCAAATGTCATGGATGTGAGCCGGGCGACGAAGGCTCAACTTGAGGCGGAGCGCGCGGATGTCGCTGCCATCGAGGCCCTCCTACAGGCGAAACCGGACATCCTGGACTTGAACCGGGAAATAGAGGCTCGACTCGACACAGAGTGCGCGGATGCCGCTCTCATCGATGCCCTCTTGCAGGCGGAACCGGACGTCCTGGACTTGAACCAGGCGGCAGAGGCTCGACTCGACGCGGAGCGGGCAGATGCCGCTGCCATCGAGGCCCTCCTGCAGGCGGAACCGGACGTCCTCGACTTGAACCGGGATGTGCTCTCGTCCGCGCAGAGCACCCGCACGCTCCGCTTGAACGAGTAGCTAGAGGCCGAGGACAACCACGGTGCGGAGACACACGTCGGCAGTGACGGCTGGTTCGCGCCGGCAGCCAAAGACGACGAGGTCGTCTCTTTCTGCGAGCAGTGATAGTTTTTCTTTATGTTGTTGTTTTTAATGATCTTTTGCTGTGTAAAAACATATATTTTTTATGCAAGTCGTCTGACTTGGGTCAGTCTACCATTTCAGGCAGTTGGATGAATATCCTACGTCTCCTAACCCTTCTTTCCTTCTTCCTCACCTCTTCTTCTTCCCCAACAGACCACCGCACGGGTCGTACGGATACTCCCCAACATGCGGTTGGATAAACATACTCTATGAACGAAAATTATGTGTCAGCGATAGGATGGCTGAGTTTGGTGTGTTCACATGCGATAGCACGTGTCAGTGAGGGTGCGTTCCCTTGGTTGGGTTTGCGGCGTGCAGGAGCGATCGTGTGAGGGTGCGGTGCGACCGCGATAGCCGTGCGCAAGTGTACCTCCTTCTCATTTTGAAAACTTTAGGCAAGCTTGGCAAAAATGTGTGGCGAAGTTTGGCAATGCAAGGCCTTGACCCAATCAGGATAAGTACGTACGTACTAGGAGTTCTAGTGTTAAAAAAGAAAGGTTGGATTTTCCTTCGCGGGATTTAATTGATACAAATCCTCGTTTCACATGTCAATTAATGCGTATTTTTTTCTCCAAAGACAAAAGAGCTAACCATCTCACTCCTCATCGCTTGATTAATGCAGCGCCACGCAAACCAACCTTCTGACTTCCGCATGCATGCAGGGGATATTAATGTCCTTGGTTGCTAACCCCATCAATTTTGCCTCGATTAGTCTTAGTGGCCCTTTGCAAATTGTAATTTTGATATACTAGCCTTGTGTACAAAAAAATGGAGGTAGTAACTATATTTGACTTCCTTCCCCATTACGGTGACGTCGACGATATTTTTTGGGTGATTTGGCGAAGTGCATTCGACGGAGAACACCATTGAGGGAGGCCACGGTAAGTCGTTCGCAAGTGCCGCCTGCAAGCCGAGACAACCGCCTTATTTGCATCCAGGAAGTCCTTTACTAGTACTACTATAACTAATGCGGTGAGATGGCTTCTCGAAGAAGACGATGGAGAAGCGGAGTCAGCGAAGAGTGAAATGATGGTTGCTTCTTCCATGCTTTTGTGATTTGACGCCTCACTGCTTTGTGATTTGTGATAGAAGGGACAGGGGAGTAGACTCTGTGCTCTATACTATACTACAGCATCCATCCATGGGAGAAAGAGGAGAGACGTTGCATTTTTCTATTCCTTCAATCAATCAATCAGGGAGCTTCGGTTCCATCTTTTTGGCTTTGGCAACACCGTCCACAATGGTTCCCACGATGCCAAAAGCTATTTTCACATTTGGCTACACATTGTGGATGCCCTTAACCGTACCACTTGGTTTTTCTCCTGTGTGCTATCTATACAAATCTCAATTATATTGATCTAAAAAATTATAGAATCGAGATTAGTAAAAAGGAGGTGATTTTGCCGCGCGGATGGCGGGGGAGGTTTCTTATTTGAGCAATGCTACATCCACGTAATGGTTTACGTAAAGTTATGAACTGATGTGATGTGGGACTATTTGATTGGATTAAAGGAGAGGATTAGGCCCACCCCACCTGAAAATCAGGGGGCATATATAGATTAGATGGAAAGTATACATAGCAGCTACGTAGCCCTTTGTAAGTCTAGGATTAGGCTTCTTATTTTTGGAGGACGTTTTCCTGGCGGTTTGCTAACATGCGGTCCCACGTGTCAGTGCTTTACCAAGCCGATCTGCATCCCACATGAGGCAAAACAACGGCAGAAGCAACACGTGGTTAAGTTGAAGAAGATGAGGCAGAAGCAGATTCAACAACGAGTGAAATGATGGTTGCTTCGTCCCTCCAACTTAACTGCGGGAAAGGTGCAGCTTTGTGATTTGACGCCTCATTGCTCATTACTACGCCGGCGCCATGACTGGGGTGTTTCACCCCGGCTGCTCTGCACTGTATTCCGGTATGGCACGTGGACCCGGTAGCTTGATGTACCACATGTCGGTGAAAGGGACTAGAAGATTTATGAAAGCGAGCGCTCCACTCTTACGACGGAGGAGTAGACGACACGACGACCCAGTGAACTATCACTTGTACTGTACAGTACTATAGTTTTGCTGTTTCACATGATCCATCGATACAAACCCAATTAAACAGGAAAGGGCGGGATTTTTCCCGCGCGGTAGATGATACTGGCCATACATTTCAAAGGCAATTTTAATGTATGCAAATTGAATAATTATAAGTAACAATATGATATCTAGTAAAACTAAAAACACATATGATTTATTGTGTTAGAGTGTAGTAGTAGTGCTGTATTGCATAGTTGTTAGATGTTGTAGGATCGAAAGTATGTCTAGAGGGGGGGTGATTAGACTACTTGACCAAATAAAAACTTAACCTTTTCCCAATTTTAGTTCTTGGCAGATTTTAGCTATTTTGGGACAAGTCAAGCAATCATCACACAATTCAAGCAAGCATGCAAAGAGTATATTGGCAGCGGAAAGTAAAGCATGCAACTTGCATGAATGTAAAGGGAAGGGTTTGGAGAATTCAAACGCTATTGGAGACACGGATGTTTTTCCCGTGGTTCGGATAGGAGGTGCTATCCTACATCCACGTTGATGGAGACTTCAACCCACGAAGGGTAACGGTTGCGCGAGTCCACACAGGGCGCCACCCAAGGGTAACGGTTGCGCGAGTCCACACAGGGCTCCACCCACGAAGGGTCCACGAAGAAGCAACCACCCACAAAGGGTCCACGAAGAAGCAACCTTGTCTATCCCACCATGGCCATCGCCCACACAGGACTTGCCTCACTAGCGGTAGATCTTCATGAAGTAGGCGATCTCCTTGCCCTTACAAACTCCTTGGTTCAACTCCACAATCTTGTCGGAGGCTCCCAAGTGACACCTAGCCAATCTAGGAGACACCACTCTCCAAGAAGTAACAAATGGTGTGTAGGTAATGAACTCCTTGCTCTTGTGCTTCAAATGATAGTCTCCCCAACACTCAACTCTCTCTCATAGGATTTGGATTTGGTGGAAAGAAGGTTTGAGTGGAAAGCAACTTGGGAAGGCTAGAGATCAAGATTCATATGGTAGGAATGGAATATCTTGGTCTCAACACATGAGTAGGTGGTTCTCTCTCAGAACATATGAGTTGGAATTGTGTATGTGTTCTGATGGTCTCTCCACGAATGAAGAGGAGGTGGAGGGGTATATATAGCCTCCACACAAAATCCAACCGTTACATAGTTTTCCAATCTCGGTGGGACCGAATCAAATAACTCGGTCGGACCGAAAATGTAAACCTAGTGACCGTTAGTGATTTTCGGTGGGACTGACATGCAACTCGGTAGGACCGATATGGTTAGGGTTTGGGCATAACGTAATCTCGGTGAGACCGATTACACAAACTCGGTGAGACCGAATTTGGTAATTAGCTAACCAGAGAGTTGGTCAGGCAAACTCGGTGGGACCGATTTGCTCTTTCGGTGAGACCGAGTGGAACTCGGTGAGACCGAAAAGTTACAAAGGGGAAACACTGAGTTTACATTGCAATCTCGGTGGGACCGATTCGCTCTTTCGGTGAGACCGAAAAGTTACGAAAGGGAAACAGAGAGTTTGCAACCCCATCTCGGTGAGACCGAGATCCTTATCGGTAGAACCGAATTGCTAGGGTTTGGCAGTGGCTAATGACAAGTGAAACTCGGTGGCGCCGGATAGGAAGAATCGGTAGGCCCGAGTTTGGCTTAGGGTTTAGGTCATATGTGGATATGGGAAAGTAGTTGAGGGTTTTGGAGCATATCACTAAGCACATGAAGCAAGAGGCTCATTAAGCAACACCTCATCCCTCCTTGATAGGTATTGGCTTTTCCTAAAGACTCAATGTGATCTTGGATCACTAAAATATAAAATGAAGAGTCTTGAGCTTTTGAGCTTGAGCCAATCCTTTGTCCTTAGCATTTTGAGGGTTCCACTTTCACATCCATGCCATGCCAATCATTGAGCTTTCCTGAAATAATCATCTTGGAATAGCATTAGCTCAATGAGCTATATGTTGTTATGAATTACCAAAACCACCTAGGGATAGTTGCACTTTCAATTTCCCCCTTTTTGGTAATTGATGACAACATATAGATCAAAGCTTCGACAAGTGATAGTAAGCATGAAATATATCGTCGCTTTGAGAAGTATGTGATAAGTAAGAGCTCCCCCTAAATTTGTGCATATTTAAAAATTTGCTTTGGACTGCAAATGCACAAGGAGTTAGAGTCATGGGTTACTCTTCCATGTCACATACATCTTGGTGGAGCGCTTAAAATGATAAGAATGAAATACATGCACTCATCACCAAGAATAATGAATGATCACATAAGATAGATAAGATAATAGCATTAAGCAAGCATTAAGTGTAGCTTATGATCAAACACATGATCATCAATGTCTCACAAGCATAATATCTTAAGCACTCAAAAGCAAACAAGTTCAAAAAACCACCAAATAAAGCAAGAGAGAAAAGCAACACTCTCTCTCTTGATGCCTATGATCTATACATCTTCTCCCCCTTTGGAAACAAGTTACCAAAAAGTTCCTAGAAAATGCATAGCACTAGATCGACGCTCAGGCTTGATCTTCAGGTGGTGGTGGAGTCCGGATCTCTCCAAGGACGAAGGCTTCGGTAGATGCTGAAGTAGACGCTGGAGTTGGAGCTGAAGTAGATGCTGGAGCTGGTGGAACTGAGGCTGTGGCTGGTGCTGAGGTGGTGGCTCTTGTGTCAGCAACTGGCACGACAGACGACCTCGGACCTCTTGGCACTCTGGCAAAGGCATGAGTAGTAGTCCTGCCTCTCCTCTCCTGCATGTCCTCCTGGAGCTGCTCCACTGCAGACTGAACTTCCGTTACTTTGACATCCAAGTCATAGAACTTCTGTTCCATGATTCTCTCTAGGCTCTGCTGATTTTGAGTGAGGGTGGCCAGACTTTGCTCAATCCTCAGCGTGGATGCAATCAAGTAACCAAGCTGCTCTTGTTTGGTCTTCAAGAAATACTCAGATGCCTCCTCTTGAGTTGGCATCTTGGCAGCTTTCTCCTTCCTCGCCTTCTCCTTCTTTGCGTATGCTTGGGAAGATGATGGCTCGTTCTCAGTCATCACAACTTCATTGTTCTCAAAATCTGGACGGATGGGCAAATGTTCCTTGTCCAATAAATATATGCCCGTGCCCATCTTGGAGTTGATGAGCTCCTGAATCTGAGGGGCATATCCGCAGCTCCTCTTCTGATCTGCTGCAGTCCTCTTGATTGTTTCCACTATGAGGCTCATCACCTTGAACTTCTGAGGCACATCAAACACATGTAGCAAGTTGATAGCATGGCCTCTGATCATCTTGTGATCTCCAAACTTAGGCAATAAGGCGTGCCTCAAGATCCAATTGATAGTCGGGAGCCCTGACAGAAGGTAATGTACTGAGCCAAACTTGAAGGTATCAAGTGCTTCATTTGGGATCTCCTTGTACATATTTGACATTGAGTTGTGGTCCATTTTCTTCTTGGCATAGATATCCATGTCATCATCTTGCTCCTCTGGGGCATTAATAATCTGTGCCCACTCAGCAATTGTGGATTGGTACCTTGTACCCTCAGACATCCATGTGATCCTCCCATCTGGATAAAAGTGAGCTGTGGAGTAGAACTGCATGATGAGTTCCTCGTTCCACTTTGTGAGCTTCTGCCCAACAAAGTCAGCTACTCCATAAGCTATGAAGCTGTCTTGCACTCCAGGATAGTGCTCCTCATTGTCCTTGATGTATGTCCAATCAACCCATCGCATATCACAGACAATGGGCTTCTTATCTAGCAGCACTGTCTCATAAAAATCCTGCTGCTCCTTGGTGTGAAACCTGTAGTCCACGGCAGTCCTTCTCCTTGAAGCATACGGGTCTGCTTCTCTCCATTTCCTTAGCCCTGAATCTCTCCTGAGCTTCATATCCTCAGCCACAGGATGAGCATCGTTGTGGTCTGGGATCTTGGGCTTTAGCTTCCTTAGGACATTCTCCTCCTCTTCTTCAGCAACAGTCTCAGGCACTGGGGCCTTGTTCTTCTCAGCTGCAGGAATGCTCCATGTGTTCCTCTTGGGCTTTGGCTTTGGAGTTGTCTTGGCCTTGGAAGCAGCTCCCCCTGATTTTATGGCATCTCCCATTAGCTTGGGTGCCTTGGGTGCTGGTGCAGCTACCTCTTCTTCCTCTTCCTCTTCCATGATGGAAGCTTTGCCAAGCACTCTAGCCACAGTCTTCTTCACCCTTTCCTTTCTTTTCTTGCCTTCTGCAGCAACTGGCTCTTGAGGAGTGGGCTTCTCAGTTGAGGCTCTTGCTTTTGACATGGGCTGCCTGCCTGCTGGCCTTTTGATTTTCAGGCCTGGCTTAGTGCCTTGAGCTGGATCAACTCTCTTGGAAGTGGCCTCTTCCTCTGCCACATAGTCTTCATCTTCGGAATCAGAAGTCCTCTTCTTCCTCTGTCTCGTGGAAGCCTTTGGCAAGTTGCTAGGGGTGCTCCTGCTGCCCTCATCTGAAGAACTTGAGGGACTAGTGCCCTCACTCATGTGCACCTGCTGCTCTGACATGTTTTGGCTATCACTTTGATCAGACATGCTGCAAACTGACTGTTGACCCTGTGAACAGATTATAGATGAGGTAGAAAAGATGAGCATCACAAAATGCAGAGATCTTTGCAAAAAGAATGATCCAAAAACTTAGTTTTAGTTTCCTACTGAAATCATCTCGGATCTACCGATTTTCAAACTCAGTGATACCGAAGCAGTTTTGGAACCTAAACTAGTGAACTCGGTAGGACCGAGTCACAGTTCGGTGGCACCGAGACTGCTAGGGTTTCACAGAGTTCCAAAATCGGTCACACCGATAAGTAATTCTCGGTCAAACCGAGTCTCACTTGTGCAATGGCATAAGCCAAATCGGTGGGACCGAGTTTTTCAACTCGGTGGGTCCGAGATGGTTTCGGCGGAAACCTAAACCTAGAATTTTCGAATCAAACCTAATCTACGGGCGTTTTGACTGGATAGAAGTTTATCAAACGTGGCTAGAATCAATATGATCACAATGTGCTAGGAATCAGATTGAGGAATAGCACAAAGATCAAGTCCATACCCTAGTTCGGTGGGGACTTGCTACGGCGGCAACGGCGGGGCAGAATTCCCGTTGACGGCGACGGAGACCAGCGACTAGAGGCGGCTGGTGGTGAGAAGACGATCCGGAGACCACGAGGGCAGAGCAGGCTATCGCGCGGGTGAAGAGGTTCAGAGAAATTTCCAAATTTTGCCCGTGACTATATATAGCCCGACCCTGTCGGTGTGACCGAGTGGAACGACTCGGTGGCACCGAGATTCATAACTGCGTGCAGTTACTAAAACTCGGTGTGACCGAAAGGTTCAAATCGGTTACACCGAGATCGAAAACCTAGATCAACTTAATGATCTCGGTAGGACCGAAAGTGGAGTATCGGTCAGACCGAGAATCATAAAGAGGTTTTGGAAGTTTAAGTCTATGACGAATCGGGGACTCCGAGCGCTCCTCACACAGAGTGGTTCGAATCTGACTTGATCAAATTTTGTAATGCAGCATGAATAGAGTTTGAGACGAGAAAAGCATAGATAGCTAGAGGAGGTTCTTAGGCATTCTTGTCCATCCACTTGGCAAAAGAAGATAAAACCAAACACTCAAAACAACAAGTGGATGTCCTCGAATGAGTAAAATATGCAACCAGCATGCTCACACAATAAGATGGCAAATGAAATATGTGACAAGGCATGCACAACCAATTCTAGCATCTATCAAGCAATTTGCGATGACTAGGTCATCTATATATGAGTATATTGACTTAGGAGTCAAGTGAGAACACTTGATCATAGGTCATACTCATCGTTTAAGCTCAAGTGGGGTTACCACTTTTACATAAAGCATTGTTGTGTTCACATCTTTAGAGTTGCTTTAGCTCAAGTCTTAGAGTAAAGCTCCCCCTAGATGTGATATCCCCCCTAAGAGGGATGAACTAACCTTGGGTTTTGTCGATGATGACTTCATGTAGATATTGAAGATGTGGATGCTCAATGTTGATGTAGATCTCTTGGAGCTATCCATTTGAGTGAATTGTACTTTCAATACCTACATGGGTTAGTCCCACAAGGAACAAACAAGGATATCCATAGACATAGAGTGATGCACACAAAAGATGATGTCCATGAAAACTTTTAGGTTACCTTGTCCCTTGTCTTACCAACAAGAGGGTTTGTGACTCCTTGAACTAGTGCAAGATGTGGAAGTTGATTGCACTTGTTCTTGCCAAAATGATAAGAGTGAAGTATGTTGGCGGAGTCACCCTCAAGAAATCTCTAGTTCTTCTTCTTTTGGATCCACATCATCTTGATGGGAATCCTTGGAGTTGTAGTCGTACTTGATGAAGTGGAACTTGAAGTAGTCTTGGGAATCCACTTGACTAAGGTCTTAGGAGCTTCTTCAAATGCATCAATTTCCTCTTGAAGCTTGTCCTTGCCTTTTTGCTCGTAGTCTTGTGGTGGAAGATCATCTTGAGCTTGTGTCCCCTTGAAAGAAGCATCATACTTCTCTTGTTGAGGGACAAACTTTGTCTTGGGGTATTGATCTTCTTCCCACTCAACTCCATTGGCATTGAACTTTCGTTCAAAACCAACACCTTGATTCTTCCAGTGCATTCCTTGCTTGCGCACAATTTCCTCGAATTGCTTACTCCCGACAAGGCTTTTGCACACTCCTTTCTCTATAATTCCCTTCAATAAAATATTTTCTTGCTCAAGTGTAACTTGGCTAAGAGAATCATTAGTGTAATCAAGAGAACTACTAGAAGCAACAATATTGGATTTAACATGATCATTGTTACTACTAGAGGAAGAATCTTTCTTGTTACTAGACTTGACTTGAGGCATGTAAGTAGATAAGAGTAAACGCTTGGCAATGTAAGAAGAACTTTTCTTGCGGATATCATCATTGATTGCCTTTAAGAACTCATGCTCTTGCTCAAGATTGAGCTTTTCAAAGCGTAATTTCTCATGAGCTCTTAAAAGTTCTCGATGATCTTCGAAGATAGTGTCGTGAGCTAACTTAAGAGTTTTTAGTTCTTTAGTTAGAGCCTCAATCTTCTCCTTATCATTGTCATTCGTTTTATCTTGATTAGCATGATTAATTGGTCTTTCATCATAGTATTCATCACTAGAGTTGTCAACAAGCAAATCATCACCTAACAAGTCATCTTCATCACTATTGAAATCAACATACTCGGGGTGTGTTACCTTAGGACCTTTGGCCATGAAGCATCTTCCAATTCCTTCATTTAGTGAGTCAAATATGTCGTAGGAGTTGGTTGACACAAGTGCTAGACCGGCAACACCTTCATCTTGAGTATCTTCGGAGTCGGAGTGATAACTTCTCTCGGAGTGGCTGTAGGAGTCGGAGCCAGATACCCATTCACCAACATGAGCTTGATGTCTTCGTCTTGTGTAGCTCCTTGATGATTTTTCCTTACTTTCCGAATCCTTGCTTCTCCGTGAGTATCTTTGTTCATAACGATCATCTCTACTCCTTCTCTCTCTTGGTGGTGATCCTTTACTTCTTCTTTTTAGAGAATCTTCTCTTCTCTTGTAGGGAGCCGTACACTCATTGGAATAGTGTCCGGGTCTTCCACAGTTGTAGCAGTTTCGCTCTCGACTAGAAGATCGTTTGTCATTGTAGGACCTTGACTTGTATCTTCTATCTTTGCTTCTACTCTTGTATAACTTGTTGAAGTTCTTCACCATTAAGCTCAATTCTTCATTGAAGTCTTGTTTCTCACTTGATGATGTAGGGGCTTCACATGAGGCTTTATAGGCACCACTTGATTTGTTGTGAAGTTCCTCTTTATCCTTAAGTGACATCTCATGAGCAACAATTCTTCCAATCACCTCCGTTGGCTTGAGATCTTTGTAATTGGGCATCATTTGGATCAATGTGCACACGGTATCATATTTTCCATCCAAGGCTCTTAGAATCTTCTTGATGATGAATCCGTCGGTCATCTCTTCACTTCCTAAGCCGGCAATCTCATTTGTGATGAGAGCAAGCCTAGAGTACATTTCAGCGACACCTTCACCATCCTTCATCTTGAACTTGTCAAGTTGGCTTTGAAGCACATCCAACTTGGATTCCTTGACGGAATCGGTACCTTCGTGCATATCAATCAAAGTGTTCCAAATTTCCTTTGCATTCTCAAGACGGCTGATTTTGTTGAATTCTTCGGGGCACAATCCATTGAAGAGAATATCACAAGCTTGAGAATTGTATTGCAACATCTTCAACTCATCCGCGGTAGCTTCACGGTTTGGTTCTTTCCCATCAAAGAAGTCACCTTGCAAACCAACACACAATAGCCCAAACGGCGGGGTTATGTCCAAGAATATGCATTTTCATTTTATGCTTCCAACTAGAAAAATTAGTACCATCAAAGTAAGGACCTCTACGGTGATAATTTCCCTCGCTAGACGCCATACTCTCCTAGGTTGTGAAACCAAGGCTATGACCACCAAAAGCTATGGAGATCAAGCAAATGGAGACCAAAGCTCTCATACCACTTGTAGGATCGAATGTACGTCTAGAGGGGGGTGATTAGACTACTTGACCAAATAAAAACTTAACCTTTTCCCAATTTTAGTTCTTGGCAGATTTTAGCTATTTTGGGACAAGTCAAGCAATCATCACACAATTCAAGCAAGCATGCAAAGAGTATATTGGCAGCGGAAAGTAAAGCATGCAACTTGCAAGAATGTAAAGGGAAGGGTTTGGAGAATTCAAACGCTATTGGAGACACGGATGTTTTTCCCGTGGTTCGGATAGGTGGTGCTATCCTACATCCACGTTGATGGAGACTTCAACCCACGAAGGGTAACGGTTGCGCGAGTCCACACAGGGCTCCACCCAAGGGTAACGGTTACGCGAGTCCACACAGGGCTCCACCCACGAAGGGTCCACGAAGAAGCAACCACCCACAAAGGGTCCACGAAGAAGCAACCTTGTCTATCCCACCATGGCCATCGCCCACACAGGACTTGCCTCACTAGCGGTATATCTTCACGAAGTAGGCGATCTCCTTGCCCTTACAAACTCCTTGGTTCAACTCCACAATCTTGTCGGAGGCTCCCAAGTGACACCTAGACAATCTAGGAGACACCACTCTCCAAGAAGTAACAAATGGTGTGTAGGTAATGAACTCCTTGCTCTTGTGCTTCAAATGATAGTCTCCCCAACACTCAACTCTCTCTCATAGGATTTGGATTTGGTGGAAAGAAGGTTTGAGTGGAAAGCAACTTGGGAAGGCTAGAGATCAAGATTCATATGGTAGGAATGGAATATCTTGGTCTCAACACATGAGTAGGTGGTTCTCTCTCAAAACATATGAGTTGGAATGGTGTGTGTGTTCTGATGGCTCTCTCATCGAATGAGGAGGAGGTGGAGGGATATATATAGCCTCCACACAAAATCCAACCGTTACACAGTTTTCCAATCTCGGTGGGACCGAATCAATAAGCTCGGTCGGACCGAAAATGTAAACCTAGTGACCGTTAGTGATTTTCGGTGGGACTGACATGCAACTCGGTAGGACCGATATGGTTAGGGTTTGGGCATAACGTAATCTCGGTGAGACCGATTACACAAACTCGGTGAGACCGAATTTGGTAATTAGCTAACCAGAGAGTTTGTCAGGCAAACTCGGTGGGACCGATTTGCTCTTTCGGTGAGACCAAGTGGAACTCGGTGAGACCGAAAAGTTACAAAGGGGAAACACTGAGTTTACATTGCAATCTCGGTGGGACCGATTCGCTCTTTCGGTGAGACCGAAAAGTTACGAAAGGGAAACAGAGAGTTTGCAACCCCATCTCGGTGAGACCGAGATCCTTATCGGTAGAACCGAATTGCTAGGGTTTGGCAGTGGCTAATGACAAGTGAAACTCGGTGGCGCCGGATAGGAAGAATCGGTAGGACCGAGTTTGGCTTAGGGTTTAGGTCGTATGTGGATATGGGAAAGTAGTTGAGGGTTTTGGAGCATATCACTAAGCACATGAAGCAAGAGGCTCATTAAGCAACACCTCATCCCTCCTTAATAGTATTGGCTTTTCCTAAAGACTCAATGTGATCTTGGATCACTAAAATATAAAATGAAGAGTCTTGAGCTTTTGAGCTTGAGCCAATCCTTTGTCCTTAGCATTTTGAGGGTTCCACTTTCACATCCATGCCATGCCAATCATTGAGCTTTCCTGAAATAATCATCTTGGAATAGCATTAGCTCAATGAGCTATATGTTGTTATGAATTACCAAAACCACCTAGGGATAGTTGCACTTTCAGATGTAACATGCGAGAATGTGTAGAGATGTAGTTTTGGAGGGCCTATAGAGAGAAAAGCGTAATACGGTCACCGAACTTCAGAATAAGCTGATTATGGTCACTATATACGTTTTGCGGTGATTATACGGTCACTTGCTCACAGCTCGGCATCGGATTGCACTCTATTGACCGGCCAAATAGTCTGCGTGGCGTCATGTTGACTAGTTAAATTGACCACGTTCGTTGTGGGTCCCACCTGTCAGTTCGCATAGGCAAAAGGTCAGATAAACACAAATTTACGAAGGCGCGACAAGGCTACAACCCGTGCGCGGGAATCACCTGGTTGTGTATGTGTCTGTTAGGGCCTGATGTGTGCGCATGCACGTGTAGGTTGAGCACTTGAGTGTGAGAGTGTGTGTTGGTCGTGTGGTGTACTGGTGTGTGCATGCATGTGTGAGTGTGTGCGTGTGAGTGTTGCATGCATGCGTGGCTGCGTGTGTATGTGTGAGTGTTGCGTGCGTGTGTGGGTGCATGTGTTTGTGTGAGTGTTGCATGGATGCAGTTCCTGTGCATGCGTGCGTGTGTGTATAATCACCACACCAGCTCCTGTGTGTTAAAACAGACGGCTCAGCATACCAATACAAGGCCACCTTGTCCGCTGTGCCCGCGGTCATGACTTCAAACCACCGTCCAAATATATTTTTTGTCGTTTGGTTTCATTCTTACTAGCAAGATGCCCGTGCGTTGCATGTAACATCAAGATGCATTTGTATGACTTGTTTATATTGTGAGAGAAAAGGATGAACAAGGGAAGGCCTTATTTGCAAATGTGGAGAGGTGTGTGGGTACCTTTTTGCAAAATTGTCATAGTTTCTTTCCTATCCGTCAGATATAAATCGGACGGCCTATATTGCAGGATGGCAGGCACACCATCATCACCAACTCTATTTTTTATAAGAGTGTATTTTATGTATTTTATAAGAGTGTAGATGTAGAGTAGATACAAGTCGACAGGTGGGCACGATGGTAGTGAGATAATGTGATGCAACACTAGAGGTGCCACGTGGAGCATTCAACTGGTCAACTAGTCATGTCATGAGCAAATACAGAGTTGTACGGTGAGCCCGTGACTGCATAATAAACACTAAACGTAAATGGTGACCGTAATGAGTGGATTCTGAAGTCCAATGTACGTATCATGCTTTCGCTTCAAATACAATGATCGTCATTGCATATATCATGAGAGAAAGATGAAACATGCATGAATTTTCTGGGGGCTTACTTTTAGAGGACCTGGAGATAGTTTTGTGTGCATACGTGAAAGGGGCGTACAGGGGGGTATGCGATGGAGAGAGAGAGATGCTCTTCGTTTCTCTTTATACGACTAACTTTGTATATAGTATAAAAATATACAAATTCACAATGCGGAATAAATATCATTGTGGGCACCATGCAATGCAAATTAGCGTTTGTACTCCTCCATATAACTTTGTAATGTTGTATATATGTAGAAACTCTAAAATAATTTTTTGGCCACACTTTATTCAAAAGGAATGTTGTATGTGAAATAAACGTGAAGAGAGGGCTTTTTAGATCACTGGGGTACGTGATGTAACATGTGTGAATGTGTAGTTGATGCATTTGGCGGGGGCTAGAGAGGTATGTGTGTGTATTACGTATTCGAGAGAGGCATGGATAGAGGGGCCGACGGGGGGGCGTGGGAGAGATAGCACGAGAAATGAGAGTGGTCTAGAGAGAGAGACAAATATGACATCACGACAAGAGATTCCATTCCCTTGAGTGTGTATATGCAAGGGGGGAGGGAATAGAGGCACCAGGAGAAATTTTCTGTGTGTGTGGTGTTTGTGTTGGTATGTGTGGGTGTGAGAAGATAATGAGACGTGGGGGCAGAGGGCATGTCATCGCGTGAGGTCCGGTGGGTCGAGGTGAGGCCCTTCGTTCTGTTCCGTCCTGCGCCACATTGGTCGGCCCGTGATGCATTTAGGAAGACCCATGGATGACTAGTCGTACAAGACAAAGATAGCAGAATTGTGAAGGACTCTGTGTCCACTGACAAAGCCGGCTAGGATTTATAACCCTAGGTTCTCGGACTAAGGTAACCCCTTTATCTCTGATATTACTATTCATCCAACCTAACTTTAAGGGGCATCCTACAGAATGCTCTGCTAGAATCATACTCGTCGATTAGGAAGAGAGGTGTGAGACAATGCGTGAGAGACAGGCGTAAAGATAATGTGCGTACATGAGACACGTAGGCAGGTCCATGTATATAGAAAGGGTCGATGAGGATTGTGCGTGTGTATGTTTGCAAGAGGAAGAGTGCTTGTGATAAAGGTTAGTGAAAACAGTTGTAAATGGTTACGAGAGGGAGGGAGGGTTATATCTAGAGCATGTGTGCGAGAAAGACACCTCGGGAGAGTGTGTGAGCATGTGTGAGAGACCACCGATAGAGAGTGAAACTACACGTAAAAGACTGCTCTACACATTGATTAAAGATATAAATTGTATCCAAATATTAGGATGGGATCATGATATTTGCAATATTAGGAGCGGTCATTGATCCATCAGACATCTAGATTCTATCGAATTTGAGCATGTCTAGTTATTATTCGGCACAATTGATCCACATAGTTAGTATTTTTAACTCTAGACAATGCATCGCTTTAGCAACCGAATATAAACGTGAGTATAGTTCATGTTGTGTGTGTAAAGCACATTATACATACAAAAGTTACACAATGGACATTATAAATAGCTACTACCTATGAACTAGCATACATTTGAATTCAACTTAAGGTGTTTAAAAAAAATCGAATTCAACATGAAGTCCATTCAATTATTTGAATTTGATATCATGGCATTTGTAAACCATACCTAAATTATGGGGGCACCAATCTTTGCTCTGATTTTGTACATAATAGCATATGTAGTCGTGTACAAAATAGATTCAAATTTAGCTCCTCCATTCCAAAACAATCATAGTTATAGGATTTTCAAGTGTCAAAATTTCAAAAAGAAGCGGATAGTTTAATGAGGTTTTCAAACATACAAGGTCAAATATAACGTTGTATATTTAGGTCAATCCTCATAGTTCAAGAGTACTCTAAACGTGAATGCTTGTGTTTCAAAATTTCAAACGAAGCACCAAAAGAGCCCCTACTCGCCCGAAACCGCATGAGACCAATGTTTGGTAGTACAAGGAAATTACTTTTCTAATAACTCCGACCCGTGAAACCTACCGGCCCGACATCCAAAGGTCTAAACCAGGGTAGGTTTGTAGCTTCATCTAGACGCCACACAACCGCATCCGAAAAACATCAAACACAATGGCCGCCTAAGCACACATGCACGCGGCCGACATCGCTCCCGCCCACTATTTGGGACACCTGGGATTACCATCCTACCCCCAACCCGCAGTAGGTCCAAAATTTAAGAGGGGGGAAAAGTTTGTACTTTCCCCAAATTTCAAACAAGCGCGTCCCATTTCTGTTCAAAAAAGCCAAAAACAAGTGCGTCCCAGACCGAAACATGATTCCCCCCACCCGTCCGATTCCCCATTCGTACTCCGTGGGCGCCAAAACTACCTCCCCACCAACCGCGAAACCCCGGCGTCCTCCGTCCGCCACCCCATCCCACCCATCAACCTCCGCCCTCCTCCATCACGCCGGAGCCGATACCCCGACGTTGTCGTCCACCGCAACCTCAACCGCAACACCCTCCATGGCTAGTAGTTGAAGCCGAGGCCGAGCCGTCCGTACCTGAGCCAGTTCAACCACGCCGTCCTGCACCTCACCGCTGCCGCTCCAACTTCGCCACCCCCCACCGCACCGGAGTTGTTCCTGATACGCTGTCCTTTGCCGCCTCGGATCTGCTTCCCCTCTGCGGACATACGGCCACGGCAACACAGTCAACAATTTGGCCATGGGTTCGTCTAAGCCTGCACCCTCCAGAACATTGGTTTCCTCGGTAAAAAGAAGAAAATTGGCGCGACTTGTGGAGGTGACCACACCGGCAACCAAAAAAGGTACTCCTCTTCCCGTATTCGTGCAAATCTTACGTCTCTGCTTGCACGGTATTCATCCCACAGAAGACACTAGTTGGCCGCTTCTTCTTGATACTAGATGTTCCTAGTAACTTGCGATGCACAAGGTTTCTCCTCATATACTATTTCACCTTAGCTAGAGGTCCGTCACCCCCCTGAATTTCAATTTCTAGCCACTTGATTCCCAATTAATGGAAGCATTCCCCGGCTTAACAGGCGCTAGTACGCCTATTACGCCGGGGAAGCAGCGCCTTGGTGTTTATCTTAGGGGCGTGTGCAGCCTAGAGCTACTGGCGCCCGATCTGGAGGTCGGCCGGGATTAAAGGGATGGCCTAGGGGCGCTGCCAAGCACGGCGGTGGTGTGAGGTCGATGGGAGGGCGGGGCGGCGGAGGCAGGGGTTTGGGCCGGTGGTCGCTGGCGGTTCGAGAAAGATCGTCAACAGTGACTGGCGGGAGGTAGACGAAGGCCATCTGCCCGTTCCTTATAGATCGGACGGTTCATTAAAAAATCGACTGACCTATTTATTTTCAGTCGACTATTATCTTAGATATGACCACATGTGGTGGTGTGCTGGAGGAGTACCTGCATTTCCTGTGCTCATATATTACAAAATCATACAGAGTAGACTCTAATTTTGTTTGCCATGCAATGTTGTAGAGCTATCATATGTCTCCTGTCATTTATTTTTCAGCCACCTGCTATCTGCTACTTTTACAGTGCACTAGTTCTGCACACACTTCACCCTTACTCTCACTGTTCTGTTTTTATGCAAGGGTATTTCAGACTCTGCTGCCATGAGAGAAGCCAAAAAGAAAAGAGAGAAGTCGCTCCAGTTTGGTGTGCGGCTAGGCAAGACACGTTTCAACGCTTTAAAGGGTGTAGTGTCAGCAGATAGAGACGGGGAACGTAGCTCTGGAGTTGATGACCTCGCTCGCAATGAACCACCATCCCAGGTGCTTGCTTTAACTTTGTTGTGTCATATGTGATTGCATGTTCCATATGGTGTCTAGCTCTTATTCGAAAGGCCGAAGTCGGAAGATAAGGAAAGATATTTTTTTACATGAACCACCATCCCGTGAGCACCAGAAGACAAATAGCTAGTCAGGGCACTGGCCGAGCCAGTGACAAGCCCAACAAAGATAGGCATCACCTGGAAGCCAACTAAAAAGCTGCGATGGTGGCGAAGCAGCCCGCCTCCCACCAGGCTCTCAGGTCCTAGATGATCATGCTCACCACTCCAGCCGGATGTCTAGCTTGTATTGCTTCCAATTTGGTTAAATTGCATCTGCTTAGCTTACACATTATACCTTTGAATATGACATGCCTTTTCTGTTTTTGGTACATACTAGTACATCTGTGTATTAACCATGTTCTTACATCAAACTAATGTTCTTGTGTATCCCTCATCAATCACTTATGACGAGGCAGGTAGGCAAGGGGACTACTCCTCATTTAAAGAATGCAGCGTCAGCCTCCCGACATGATTCTCAAGAAGCAGAAATGCTAGATGAAGATAGTGAACGTAGCTCTATAGTTGATTACAACATTTCCCCTACACTAGCATCGCAGGTGCTTGCTCTAACTTGGCAGCGTGATATGTGGTTGCATGTTGCATATGGTGTCTAGATTGTAATTTTTCCAATCTGGTTAAACTGCATGTGCTAGTCTGCTTAGCTTATGCATTATACCTGTTAATGTGACATGCCTTCCTGTATTTAGTACATAGTACATCTGTCTATTAAGCATGTCCTTACATAAAACTATTGTTTTTTGTATCTCGCATCAATCAACATGACGAGACACCTTTAGTATATGCAGTGTCATATTAGTTGCGTCTTTCATATGATTTATAGCATGCGTTGCTTCTAATTTGTTGAAATTCCATTTATGATGGGATGCTTTTAACTTGGCAGAGTCATATTGGTTGCATCTTTCATGTGGTGTCTAGCTTGCATTGCTTCTTATTTGCTGGAATGGTTTCTGCTTAGATTACACAAACAGTTGTGAACATACCGTGCCGTCCTGTTTTTCATACATATTCCATCCTGGTATCATGTGTTTGCCTTACATCAAAGTAGTGATTGTCAGTATCATGCATGAATGAGTTCTGAAGAGAGAATTTTACTACTTTTTCTTGTCAGTTTTACTTGATAATTCAGAATCAATAAAGCGGAAGGAAGTTAGCAAGGCAGCGGATAAAGGTGCTCCTTCCGAACGGAGGGCCTCTACAGTTTCTACTCCTCCACACCCTCAAGAAGTTTTCCAAGACAACACATGCATAGACACTCAAGAAAGTTGTGTTTATGATGAGCACGTCTCCCCTAGTGCAGCATCACCGGTGCTCCCCCTAACTTGGCACTGTTATATGTGGTTGCATGTTATGTGTAATGTCTAGCTTGTATTGCTTCTAGTTTTGTTGAATTCCATCTGCTTACTTTACACATTATACTTGAATAAGACATGTGTTCATGTTTCTAGAACATACAATATCTGTCTATGACACCATGTTCTTACATCAAATTACTACTGTTGTGTAACCTGCAACAATCACTTATCATAAGACACGTTTGACTTCGGAGTGTGATACAGGTTACATCTCACATTCTTTTCTAGCTTGTATTACTAATTTGTTGAAATGGCACTTATGACGAGACATTTTTAACTTGGTAGAGTGATATTCGTTGCATCTTTCATATGGTGTCTAGCTTTCATTGCTTCTTTTACACATCATAAGCTATGAATATGCAATGGCACTAATGACGAGAGACCTCTAACATGGTAGTCTGATGTTGTTTGCATCTTGCATATGATTTATTTCTTGTACTGCTTCACATTTGTTTAAACGCCATTTATGATGAGACACTGTTAACTTGGCAGAGCGATATTTGTAGCATCTTTCATATGGTGTCTACCTTCCATTGCATTGCTTCTAATTTGGTGAAATGTCTTCTTCTTAGTTTACACATCATAGTTCTGGTTATCTCTTCCGTCCTGTTTTTCATACATATTACATCCTCCTATCATGTGGTTGTCTAACATCAAAGTTTAGTTCATCTGCATCACACATCAATTTGTTCTGAAGAACTAAATTATTATTCGTTTTTCTTGTCGGCTTGACTTAACATGGCACAGAGAAAGAGGAAGAAACATAGAATGACAGGGAATGAGAAGCGGATGAATCCTGCAGATTCTGCTGGTACTGATGGTGCAATAGAAGGTCAAAGTCCAGCAGAAAATTCTACAAACACGGCATCCCATGCTACACGAGTTGCAAAAAAAGATAAACAGAAACAAATAGCTGCCACCAAACAAGCAGAGACAGCCCTAGTTCTTGCAACACCTATCACGGTACTACCAGCTGCACGACGTACTCGTGCGTCAACTGAGCTAGCAGCACGTTCCCAAGCTCCCTTGCCACCTGACACTACTTCCCAAGAACTCTTGATACAAGACGAGTTGGCAATATCAGATGAACCTTGTGAGCTTCAACAGCAAGAAGGTAGTTGCTGGAGTCAAGTTATAGTTGCATGCTTCTTTATATGTAGTCTCACAGTTTGATGTACACTAACACTTCCTATGTTTGTTGTTGTACTAGCACATAGGCGCAAGAGGAAACAAACATCAGGGATAATGCTCGATAGGTTAACTAAATCTAGAGGAGGAAGAATGGAGATCCGTTTTGAGGCAGGTTTAAAAAGTCCACGTGATGCTACAGAGTCAGCCAAGTTAGTATTAGAGGCAGCGGTTGCTGTTAGGTGTCATGTACGTATCCTCCCAACATGGATTCAGTACAGGAATGACAAAGACGAAACCCAATTCAACATCTTCCTCGACCATTTATGTGTAAGTATGGTTATGTATGGAAACTAGTAATATCGTCTTGCTCTGTCTAATACTTTCTAGGTTGCTGATAATGAGACTCCCATAATTTTCAACAGATGAGATTCAAGTTGGATAGCCAAGATGATGCAACCAGACAAGCTTGCACCCATGTTTTCAAGTCTGCTCTGTGACAGTATCGGTATAACTTGAGGAAAACTCACTTTGAAGGCAAGGCTAACAGTGAACTTGCCCAAACATCTCCAGTGGAAAATATATCTGATGAAGACTAGAGAGGCCTCGTTAAACACTGGTCCGATCCGAAGTATCAGGTACATTATATATATGTCATCAGATCACATGTTGAAGTCCTATTTACGCATGTGCCACACAAATCTATCTTTCTTGTAGGTGAACTGTTCAAAGAACAAGGCCAACCGTAAGAAAGTGAAATTCCAACAGACGACAGGATCTCGTAGCTATATTGCACACTGCGAGGCTCTTGTAATTAGCTGCTGTTTCACTCTTTTCACTGTACCATACAATCAGATCTATATTGACTTGTTCCAAATGTAGAGGAAAGCTTGCAAGGACCAAAAAGTACCTGAACCAAATGCTGTGGAAATCTTCAAGGACTGTCACACCAGCAATAAGAAGGGCATGACTACACCAGTCAAAGCCGATGTTGTAAGTCCTTAATCCTCATGCCTTTTAACTACTACTTACTCTGACTTGTGCCTTGAACTGCATGGTTTGCAGCCAATGTCTATTACTCTTTTCAATTTTATACACAATTGTCTTAGCGTATCATTGCACCTTACAAGGTTTAAAAGAGAGGAGTGATGTTCCTTTGATCTTGACCCGTAATCTAGTTCCGTGCTGGACTTGCCCACACAATGTTACAATTGCCTGTTTGTTTGTTCTCAGTTGTTTTGTGATATGAATGATGTCATACTATGCTTACCATATTATAAACTTCGTCTCTTTATCCTTAGCCCTCAATACAATGTGAAGAAATAGACAATACATTAGCGATGGTACATGATCATATGTTTGGAACCTGGTTTTATTATGTACTTTGCAATAAAATACAACTAATATTTTACATGGGTTCACCAGAATAAGTTCTGTATATAGACCAAAGCTATTTTGTTTGGTTTTGCTGCCTCCTTAATATCTTCTGTTCTGGTAGTACTAATGTAAAACCTCAACATTTTAGCGAGCTATGGAAAAAATGGTGGAACCGCCACCTTCTGAAGGTGGCGAGGCAACTATAACCACAATGTCAGCTCTTGCTGCAGTGGGTCAGTACCTGTCCACTAACAGTGCCAAAAGCACATTCCTGTGTAATACTGGGTTGGTTGTTAAGGCAATATCGTCCAAACTGCCTCATGATCAAGATATGCAAGCTCAAACCAATGTTGTATCTGCGCTCCAGACACAAGTCCATTCCCTAACAGAGACCCTTTGTGAAACAAGGAGAAACATTGCTCAATGTCGTCAAGATATGCATGGTTTTGAAACCAGACTATCAGACATCTGCTATGTTTTTCAGGAGCCTAGGGGAAATAAAGGCGAGGGTTATGGTGCTCCATCGGACAATACAGCATGAAAACGTAACAGTCAGGTCAAATGAACTGAGCTTCTGAACTTCTGGTGGTGCATTTATCTGCTAGACTGTTATGTTTTATACCAACCTTCCTTTTATTATATAGTTGTAATTTGTTTTGGTGTGATACAAAATTTATTCTTAATGTGCAGCCACTGCCTGAAGAAAACAGCAAGCCATTTTTGTATAGTGTAGGGTGTTCCCTATATTTGCACTGGTGGCGATCTTTGATGCCGAGTGGATGTAATCTATGCAATCGTCTTAATAGCCTAGCGTTAGTTTCGGCCTTATTTATTTTCTAGTCTTCTTTTTCCTTGGTATGCTAGTGGCCGCAACTACCATGGGCCATATACGGGCCGTAGGATCCATGGGTCTCCTACGGCCGTCGATAAATGGGCCTGTAATCGGTGGGCCTCGGGCCATCGGATAAATGGGTCTACATGGGCCATAATCGGGCGTAATTGGTATCGGTCCAGCACGGTAACATGCCGTTAACAGGCCGAAGGACAACAAAGGCTTAATTCTGTCACAGGCATAACGGGTCGTTAATGGGCCAGAATATAGGACGGGCTGGAAATGGCGCAATGGGTTAACAGGCCAGAAACGGGCCGACTCTTGCCATGGGCCAAATTTGGCCCATTAGGGTAACAGGCCAGTAACGGGCCGACTCTTGCCATGGGCCGAATTTGGCCCATTAGTGGAACAGGCCAGTAACGGGCCGACTCCTGCCATAGGCCAAATTTGGCCCATTAGGGGAACAGGCCAGTAACGGGCCGGAGGTAATCGAGGCCCAAAAAGGAGCCCAAGAACGTATGGGTCGTCAATAGGCCAAAAGCTAACACGGGCTGGAAACGGCCCATGTAAATCACGGGCCGTTAACGGGTATAAAGAAAATTACTGTTCATTATGGGCTAGAGTCACCGTGGGCCTTTACCTGGGCTGGCCTATTATGGCACACGAAAATCTTGTTGGCCTTTACCTGGGCCGGCCCATTATGGCCCGCGAAATCTTGTGGGCCTTTAGCTGGGCCAGCCCATTATGGTCCGCAAAATCTCGTGGGCCTTTAGCTGGGCCGGCCCATTATGGTCCGCAAAATCTTGTGGGCCTTTAGTTGGGCCGGCCCATTTAAACTTGTTGGGTCGTGCCATGTGTTGACGTATCATAGGCGCCTTCTGTCTAGTGAGTGGATGACATCTGTCCCGATGATGAGCCGACACGTGTTTCCTCTAGCCAATGATGATTTTACACGTGGAAAATCCCCATTGGTTGGGGCTGTTAACGGGTTATCGGATCCAAAACCCGACCCGATAGCTTAACAGTGTTCCGTTACGGTGGATGCCACGTGTCGGTCACCCTTGACGAAAGCACTTCTATGACGCGCGATTTATTGTCATGGAAGTGGACACTTCCGTGATGATAATTTTGGTAATGTCATGGAACACTTTTACGACAGCACAGGTATGACTATCTTGATTCTATCATAAATTTGTCATGGATGTACATGCATGACAAAAAAGCGACCTACTGTGATAAAAACGTATGATCATGGAAGTGTATTTTTTGTAGTGTAAGGTGGCGTTGTAAGTCCCGATGAAGCTTGGTATTCCAATGTTCAGGTACCTAGTGACTTCTTTCAAGTGTCATCCAAAAGGTGCTTCTTCATCCGGTTGTGCAAACTTGTTCCTTGTGTACGCCATCCTAAAGAGTAGAAAATGGAGAGGAGTCAGAAATGAGAAGAGAATAGTGATCTAGGGCTTTATCTTAGTGGTCGTGTCCTACACTCAGCGTGTGCTCTGATACCATCTTGTAGCGACCCGACCTCAAACGGTCATGTCTCTGTGCTTCAGTGTCATCCCTGGATCGGTAATGCTGACACACATAGTACTCGAGGATTTATAACAAGGTAGCAATCACACACTTAATACATCGAATGTCTCAAAAGAGAACTTATTACAATAAACATGGCTTAAGGCCATCTAATACGATAACAGTGAAAGGCTTGGAAGATAAAGTGAGTCCATCAACTCCAACGGCATAGCTGAGCTGCACGGCAATGACCTAACGAACCTTACTCCTCGTCTGAAAACTCTGCAACATATTACGTTGCAGCCCGAAAATGGATCAGCACATGGAATATGCTGGCAAAGTAACACAGTAGAGCAAGAACAGAATAATGCTATCACTACATGCATATTTGGCTGGTGGAAAGCTCTATGGTTATAGTTTTTGCGAAAAGCAAATTTTTCCGTACAACAAAGGAATATATTTTATTTAACTATCATGGTAGTTGAAACATCATTGAGAAGGTTCCTCCAACTCAATCCCAATTAAAGTAGTTAACAACCAAACAATATTAGTTTAGAGTGATGAGATACTTATGATACTCCAATTACTAGATACTCAAGATGTCCATAACCGGGGACACGGCAAACCATGATTAGTTTATACACTCTGCAGAGGTTTGCGCACTTTTCCCCACAAGACTCGATCTCCTCCGTTGGATTTCTTGCACTATAGGGTGTTTGAGAAACGGGTGACCGAGACACAGTCTTTTAGAAGCATTAACCCCTTACTCCAGGCAGACCATACCAACCTACATCCCTCTACCTGCTGATCCACCTCTTCGAGAGCTTCACGCAACTTACTCAACTATGCTAGAGCCCATAATAGCTTGTGGCTGCAAACGGAAGTTTCTAGCATGAAAATATCTCAGTTCCCTTTGAGCCTAGGTGGCGGACCATAGGATTATCACACGGGTACTCCGGGATATCCTAGGACAACACTGGATTCCCCAGGTGCCCAACAAACAATCCACCCAGATGTGTATTCATGTTGCCACCTTAAGTTGAACCATTAATTAACAATCTCACATCTGTCATGGATTTCAGTCACCCAACCACGTCTACGAGCATAGCATAGCAATAAAAGCAATACGTAGAAGTAACTCCCAAGGGTTTGAATATAATAGGGAAATAGGTTCTACCTCATCAACTACTTCCCAACCCACATGTTAATCACATCCTAACCATGCAATGTTTGAGGATTGGAACAAATGCATAAAAACAGGGTGATAAAGGGGTATGATCAAAGTGTTACTTGCCTTGCTGATGATCCGCAAAACCTAGGGACTCGTAGTAGCACGCTTCGCACTCTGGGTGTTCTATCACAAACAAACAATAGCATACATAAGCAAACAAGCAAAGAAACACGGGTAAATCTCAAACAAGAAGATCTAACCAGAAAGCTCAACTTAAGAACTCCGGTTTGCGAAAAGACTCAAATCAAACGGAACAACGAAACTCAAACTGCGAAAGAAACAAGACCCTTTTACTAATCTGGACTAAGGTCAAATTTTACAGTAGCAAAAGCTTGTCCAAGTTGATTAAATGGAAAGAGGGATTCGAGACGAAGATCTAGGCGCTTGAATCGCCTCATTCCGACAAACAAGCGAAAAGATAAACTAGAACGAAAATCAGATCAGAAATCGCGATTGAAAATAATCGCGGAAAATCCGAGAAAAAGAAAACTGATGAACAGGCTAACGAATGAACGTTCGTTGTCTGCGGCGGACGAACGTACGGACGAACATCCGCAAAGTAGCTAAACCGAGAAAAACCGGCGAATTGGTTTAAAAAAACAAACTAGGGTTTCTAAAAAAACCGGATCGGTTTTCTAAAGAAAACCGGCGGCAATGGCGTATACCTCCGGCTCCGGCGGCTTCCACGGCGGGGCGGCAAGCTACGGCGGCGGCGTGCGGCGGCGAGGCGGCGACGGCTTGCGGGCGGCGGGGCGGAGGGTGACGGCTTGGGGTTCAAAGGGCCCCGGGCTTCGGCTTATAAGGGGAGGGGGCGGCGGCGACTTGGGGGAGAGGGCAAGGCGGCGCGGGGTGGAGTCCCGGCCGGACTCGGCTTGCGCCGGCCGTGTCCTGGCCGGACTCGGTGCAGGAGGCGGCGGCTGGGCAGGCGGGCCGGTGGCCTGGCTCGGCTGGGCCTCGGCCCAGTCGGGCACTGGGTTTTTAAATAATTTCGCCGAAACTAAACAAATCCTAGAAAATAAAATAAATATCTAAAAATTCCAAAGCAAAATTTCATCGTCTAAATAAAATATTTAGACCAAGATGAACATATTCTTGGCCCTAAAATGCAACTTTGAAAAACATGCAATTTTTCTAATTCAAATAAAATAACAATAAACTCCAGATAAAATCAAATATTTAATTTTAATCTTTTTCCTCCAATATTTCATTTATTTTGGAGAAGTCATATTATCTCCTCTCATATATTTTTAATATGAAATATTTTCGGAGAGAAAAATAATTAAAACCAAAAAGCCTCGAGTCAATATTTGATAAAACTCAAATATGAAAACAGGGAAATCCCCAATTCTCTCCGAGGGTCCTTGAGTTGCTTAGGATTTCGAGGATCACGGAACAAAATGCAATAAATATGATATGCATGAATGATCTATGTTTAACATTCCAAATTGAAAATTTGGGATGTTACATCTTGGACGTGATGCCTCTGTAATGATCATTGCCTGTATATCGTCATAATTATTTGAGATTCTATCAATTTCCCAACAGTAATTTGTTTACCCACCATTTGCTATCTTTCTCGAGAGAAGCCACTAGTGAAACCTACGGCCCCCGGGTCTTCTTTCTCATATATTTGCTTGCGATCTACTTTTCATTTGCATTTTTATTCATATCTATTAAACGAAAAATACAAAAAATACTTTGCCGCACTTTATTTTAGTGATTATCTATTATTTCAATCTACTACAAATTTCTGTCATCGTTACCCGAAAGGGATTGACAACCCCTTTAACACGTCAGGTTGCGAGGTGTTCTTATTTGTGTGCATGTATTGTTTACGTTGTGTTGCTTGGTTCTCCTACTGGTTCGATAACCTTGGTTTCATCACTGATGGAAATACCTACTTTCGCTGTGCTACATCATCCATTCCTCTTTGCGGAAATACCGACGTAGTCCTGGCAGACATGAGCTTTCTGGCGCTATAGTCAGGGAGCAATCAAAAGGAATTTCTGGCGCCGTTGCCGGGGAAGATCTTCAACATATACCAGGTTCCTAATCACAAATCTCATCTCCTCACAATTTACATTATTTGCCATTTGCCTCTCGTTTTCCTCTCCCCCACTTCACAAAAATTTTCCGTTTTATTCGCCCCTCTTTTTTCGTTTAACGTTTTCTGGCCGAATCTGTTTTTGCGTGCATCCTTGTTTGCCGTTATGGATAGTTCTTCCTCTATTGCTTGCACTCCCTAGGATGAGGTTCTCAACTTTAAACAAAGGGGAGGAGAAAACTTAAAAGATGCTTGGTATAGAATTTGTAATGCTCATAATAGATCTATCTGTAAGCAATCTACCGTTGTGCTTCTGCGTTGTTTTTATGTTGGAATCACCACTTGGTATAGATTCGTCCTTGATACAATTACCAGTGGAAATTTCTTAATGAGTCCACCTTTTGATGCTCTTAATGCTATGGGAAATTTAGTGGGCTCACCACCTGTTATGATTAATGAAACAATTTTGACTCTTGAGCATGTCATGGAAAGGCTAGATGCTATCGAAAAGAAAATGCTCACCGAAGATCATATGGAAATGATATATAAAAAGATGCATAATTTTGCTAGTAATTCTGGGTCAAAAGCGGGCGATATTTTTAAGTTGTTAAAAGAGAGGGGTACCTTAATCCATGAAAGAATAGAAGAAAGTCCGTGTCGGTTCGATAAATTGGAAGTAATCTTTAGTAATATAAGCACGACTTTCACAACCACTAAAATTATTGAGGAAACTCTTGTAAAGAGGAGGAGATCTAGGAACAAGGGTGCATCTTCTAGTAATAATGATAAGGGAGACCTTAAGATGATTAGAATCCATCCGGACTTTGTTGAAGTGATAAGAGATCCTTTTTGTAAGAATGAAATATTTAAATTTACACCAAGGAGTATTGCTATTGAAGGTCTTTATACTAAATCTTTGAAGGATTCTAAGTGTTTGATTGAAGAATTGGACAAAGATGACAAAACTTAGATCCTTGCTTTATGCCTAGCTAAGGGAGTAAAACTATAGCGCTTATTGGGAGGCAACCCAATGAATAAATTTTATTTTTTACTTTTTTCTTCCTATTTTTATGTTAGCACAATTATGCTACTGTTATGATTGTGTTCTTATGTTTTAATTAGTGTTTGTGCCAAGTAAAGCCTTTAGGATCTTCTTGGGTGACAGTTGTTTGATTTTGCTGAAAAAACAGAAACGTTTATGCTCACGAAATTAATTTTCATTTTTTACCACAGAGCAATACCCATTCCACTTGCAGTAGATCAATATACAAATTGCTCATGTAGTCCTAATTTTTCAGATTTTTTGGAGTTACAAAAGTATTCTAAATAGTCAGATTACTATAGACTGTTCTGTTTTGACAGCTTCTGTTTTCTTTGTGTTGTGTGCTTATTCTTGATGGCTCTATTATTTTCTTTGATGAGTTTTTGCCATAGAAAAGTTGGAATACAATAGATATAATACAAAAAGAAAATATGAATTGGTTGGATACAATACTTATAGTAGTGATTTATTATTCTTATACTAACGGATCTCAGGAAGATTTTGTTGAGTTTTGTGTGATTGAAGTTTTCAAGTTTTGGGTTATCTTATGATGGATGAAGGAAGGATGGGAGAGCCTAAGCTTGGGGATGCCCGGACATCCCAAGCTATTATCCAAAAATGAGCAACCAACTAAGCTTGGGGATGCCCCCGAGTGGCATCCCCGCTTTCTTCCAATGACCATCGATATTTTACTCGAAACTATATTTTTATTCGTCACATGATATGTGTTTTGCTTGGAGCGTCTTGTATGATATGAGTCTTTGCTTGTTTTATTTTGTGTTTTAAGTCATCAATCCTTGATGGACACACCTATTTGAGAGAGCCAAAACTATGTCTTGACTTGTTAGAATTGCTCTCTATGCTTCACTTAATTTTTTATGAGCAATGGACTTGCTCTATTGCTTCACTTATATCTTTTTGAGCACGGTGTGCTTAGTATTTTTGAAGAAATTCTCTCTTGCTTCACTTAGATTTATTTGAGAGTTAGTAAAATTTTGAAGAAATTCTCTCTTGCTTCACTTAAATTATTTTGAGAGAAAGAAAATTTGTTATGCTCATGATCTTCACTTATATTTGTTTGAGCTTATGAAAAGCAACATGTGAAAATTAGTCCCAAAGTAATAGATATGCAAGAAGGATAAAAAATGTCATGAAGATCATTGGACAAAATAAACTTTATTCTTAGTAATAGTTTTGAGATATGATGATTTGATATGTGAGTTATGTCGATGAGTAATTGTGCTCTAGTAAAAATGTTGTTGTTAAGGTTTGTGATTCCATATGCAAGTACGAAAGTCAATAGTCATGCAATGAAAATTATATCCTACTTATGGTGCATTATTCGGTGTTATTTATGCTTAATGCTTGCTTATGAGATTATTCCTTTCTTAGTCGGTCGCTTCCCAATCTTTTGCTAGCCTTCATTTTGCACTAAGTATGATCACTACTTGTGCATCCAAAAACCTTTAACCCAGTTTTGCCACATGAGTCCACTATATCTACCTATATGCTGTATTATTTTGCCATTCTAAGCAAATTTGCATGTGCTATCTCTAATTTTCAAAATAAACTTCTCTTTTGTGTGTTTGTTTTGCTCATGGAATAGTAACGGGTGGTTAATATTTTTCGTGCTAGATGTGTTATTCTCATGATGAGTGTTTATTCACTTGTCATTACACGAGAGTAAGGCAAAGGTCTTAGGGATGCCTAGTCCTGAAATGAAAAAAATTGAATTTAGTTTATGTTGTCAAATAATAAATTCCTTGGAAAGTGTTGGTATGGAGGGCACCCGTGGATACGGTTAGCCATGGAAAGTGAAAGTTATGGTGGAAAAAGGAATAAACTTTATTTTCTATTTGGGAACCACCTATGGCATATCTAGCATGCAAAGTGTTGAGAACTCTAAGTCGTTTTCGTTAGTGGGATGGATACACCTCTCAAAATGTTTTTATCTCTATGTTTTTTGCTTTGAGCTCTAGCACCTCTACAAATTCCTACTTCCCTCTGGGAAGGGCCTTTCTTTTACTTTATGCAATTTTTATTTTGAATTTGAATCTCCATCCTCTCTTAGAAAAAGCACCAACTAGGAGGCAATATGATTGTACTTAAGTATTGGGTGTAGCTAATATTCGAGTGTGTTTCATGAATGGATCAATGTTTGAGCATGATGGGCTAGGGATAACTTATTTTAGCATTGATATTTTGAAATACATGGTTGCTTATTGATATGCTTGAGTAGCTAATTTATTATGTCAAAACTAGACTATTGCTTTGAATCACATAAAAAGTCCAAATGTCCATGCTATAAAGAAAACAATATGATATGACATGTTAAACAACACTCCACATCAAAAGTTTTGTTTTTATCACTTACCTACTCGAGGACGAGTAGGAGTTAAACTTGGGGATGCTGATACGTCTCCAACGTATCTATAATCTTTGATTGTTCCATGCTATTTTATTATCAATCATGGATGTTTTATAACCATTTTACAGTCATTTTATATCATTTTTGGTACTAACCTATTGACATATTGCCAAGTGCCAGTTCATGTGTTTTTCCGTGTTTTTTACATCGCAGAAAATCAATATCAGACGGAGTCCAAATGCCATGAAACTTTATAGAGATTTTTTATGGACTAGAAGGAACATGTTGGGTCCTGGTTGCACCTGGGGGAGTCCTGAGGAGGGGACAACCCACCAAGGTTCGCCAGGAGGCCCAGGCGCACCCTGGTGGGTTGTGCCCACCTCGGGTGCCCCCACACCGCCTCTTTGCTCTATAAATACCACAAAAATACCAGAACCCTAGAAGCATCAACGAAATATTCATCCAGCTGCCGCAGAGTCCAAAACCACCAGATCCAATGTAGACACTATCTTGGATGGGGTTCACCACCTCCATTGGTGCCTCTCCGATGATGTGTGAGTAGTTCTTTGTAGACCTTCGGGTCCGTAGTTAGTAGCTAGATGGCTTTCTCTCTCTCTCTCGCTGAATTCTCAATACAATGGAGTCTTGGAGATCCATATGATGTAACTCTTTTTGCGGTGTGTTTGTTGGGATCTGATGAACTTTGAGTTTATGGTCAGTCATATCTTTTTATATCCATGAAAGTTATTTGAGTTTCTTTGATCTCTTATATGCATGATCTCTTATAGAGAAAAGAGACTGTGGGTTTTGTTTGGCCAACATGATCTATTTATCTTGCAATGGGAAGAGGTGCCCGGTAGTGGGTTCGATCTTACGGTGCTAGATCCCAGTGACAGAAAGGGAAGAGACACATATGTATCATTTCTACTAAGGATAAAAAGATGGGGTCTATCGCTACATAGATAGATATTGTCTACATCATGTCATCATTCTTATTGCATTACTCCATTTTTTCCTTGAACTCAATACACTAGATGCAGGCTGGATAGCGGTCGATGTGTGGAGTAATAGTAGTAGATGCAGGCAGGAGTCGGTCTATTAATCTTGGACGTGATGCATATGTGATGATCATTGCCTGTATATCGTCATAATTATTTGAGGTTCTATCAATTGCCCAACAATATTTTGTTTACCCACTGTCTGCTATCTTTCTCGAGAGAAGCCACTAGTGAAACCTACGACCCCCGGGTCTTCTTTCGCATATATTTGCTTGCGATCTACTTTTCCTTTGCATTTTTACTCAGATCTATTAAAGCAAAAATATAAAAATACTTTGCTGCACTTTATTTTATTTATGATCTATTATTTCAATCTACTACAAATTTCTAGCATCGTTACCCGAATGGGATTGACAACCCCATTAACACATCGGGTTGCGAGGTGTTGTTATTTGTGTGTAGGTGATGTTTACGTTGTGTTGCTTGGTTCTCCTACTGGTTCGATAACCTTGGTGTCATCACTGAGGGAAATTCCTTCCTTCGATGTGCTACATCATCCCTTCCTCTTTGGGGAAATACCGACGTAGTCCTAGCAGACAGGAGCTTTCTGGCGCTATAGTCAGGGAGCAATCATGGTCACGCAAGATCTATCTAGTAGATTTATAGCAAGGAGAGGGGGAGTGAGGGAGTCCTGGATTAGGGGGTCTCCGGACAGCCGGACTATATTCTTTGGCTGGACTGTTAGACTATGAAGATACAAGATTGAAGACTTCGTCTCGTGTCCGGATGGGACTCTACTTGGCATGGAAGGAAAGCTAGGCAATACAGATATGTGTATCTCCTCCTTTGTAACCGACCTTGTGTAATCCTAACCTCTCCGGTGTCTATATAAACTGGAGGATTTTAGTCCGTAGGACAACATACAATCATACCATAGGCTAGCTTCTAGGGTTTAGCCTCTCTGATCTCGTGGTAGATCTACTCTTGTACTACCCATATCATCAATATTAATCAAGCAGGACGTAGGGTTTTACCTCCATCAAGAGGGCCCGAACCTGGGTAAAACATTGTGTCCCCTGCCTCCTGTTACCATCTGCCTTAGACGCACAGTTCGGGACCCCCTACCCGAGATCCGCTGGTTTTGACACCGACATTGGTGCTTTCATTGAGAGTTCCTCTGTGTCGTCGCCGTCAGGCTTGATGGCTCCCACTATCATCAATAGCGATGCAGCCCAGGGTGAGACTTTTCTCCCCGGACAGATCTTCGTGTTCGGCGGCTTTGCACTGCGGGCCAATTCGCTTGGCCATCTGGAGCAGATTGAAAGTTATGCCCCTGGCCACCAGGTCAGGTTTGGAAGCTTAAACTACACGGCCGATATCCGTGGAGACTTGATCTTTGATGGATTCGAGCCTCTGCCTTGTGCGTCACGCGGTCACGATGAGTACGATTTAGCTCTACCATCGGATAGTGTTCAAGAGATCACACAGGCAGCCGCTCCGACCCTCAATTCGGAGCCAGTTGCGCCGTCCATGGACGGGTGGATGGACCCCGCCACGGAGGCCTTACCCTCAGCGGCGATCGAGCCAAACATCGACCTTACCTTGCACGAGAGCCATGTTGTTAAATTGCTGGATCCTTCTCCGGCCATAGACTCTGAGCCGCCTGCGCCCATTCCTATCGAATCCGATTGGGCGCCGATCATGGAGTTTACCTCCATGGATATTTTTCAGCACTCGCCCTTTGGCGACATACTGAACTCATTAAGGTCTCTCTCCTTGTCAGGAGGATCCTGGCCAAACTATGACCGACAGGTTTGGGATGCGGATGACGAAGAAATTCGCCACCCACCCACCACCCACTTAGTAGCCAATGTCGGTGACTTAACCGACATGCTCGACCTCGACTCCGAAGACATCAATGGTATGGACGACGATGCAGGAGACGAACAGGAACCACTGCCCCTAGGGCACTGGACGCCCACTTCACCACATGACGTATACATGGTGGACACACCAAAGGAAAACGACAACGAGGAAAAGAAGGACGCAACGAAGGGTTGTTCCCTCGAGAAGCAGTCAAAATGGTGGCATAAGCGCTGCCCCAAATCCCGCCTCGGCAGAAACAACGTTAGAGCAGGGGGAACCATTGCCGGACCACGACAACACGGAGAATCAAGCCGAACAACCTGACTTTGTCAAAGATAATAGTCCGGACGACCTCACACCGGACAGACACCCGGAGCAACAGAATTCCCGTCAAAGGCTTGTTGCCACCGCGAGGAGTCTAAAAAAGCAGAAGAAAAGACTCAAGGCTGCACAAGACACACTCGGAATCAGATGGAGCAAAGTACTCAACGCAGTAGCGAAGTACGGCGGTAATCGCCCCACCAAGAGCTACCCGAAGCGGAAGTTGCTACCCGAATTTGATGAGGAGGCCTTGGACCCCTGCAACCAAAAATCAAAACGGCCACCTAGCCGGATGGACGTCCTCATGACCAACATAAAGTGGCAAACAATGCGACACATAAGCCAATACGCGATCCACGCGAGGGCTTGCATCAAGGGGACGGCGCAACCAGATCCATCTATGGACCACGCAAACGCGCTCCAGCATACGATGCAACACAACAAACATCCGAACAACGCGATACACCCAGATACAGGGGTGCCGCACACCCCCTATGTTTCACCGATGAGGTGCTGGACCATGAATTCCCAGAGGGATTCAAACCCGTAAACATAGAGGCATACGACGAAACAACAGACCTTGGGGTCTGGATCGAGGACTATATCCTCCATATCCATATGGCTCGTGGAGATGATCTCCACGCCATCAAGTACTTACCCCTTAAGCTCAAAGGGCCAGCTCGGCACTGGCTTAAAAGCGTCTCCGAAAAATCCATTGGAAGCTGGGAAGAGCTCGAAGATGCTTTTCGGGCAAATTTTCAAGGGACTTATGTCCGACCTCCGGATGCGGACGATTTGAGTCATATAACTCAACAGCCCGGAGAGTCAGCCCGAAAGCTTTGGAACAGGTTTCTTACAAAAAAGAACCAAATAGTCGACTGTCCGGACGCCGAAGCCTTGGCAGCTTTTAAGCATAGCATCCGCGACGAATGGCTTGCCAGACACCTTGGCCAAGAAAAGCCGAGAACAATGGCAGCATTAACAAGCCTCATGATCCGCTTTTGTGCGGGAGAGGACAGCTGGCTAGCCAGATGCAGCACAAGCCACCCAAGTACATCCCAAGTTAGAGATGAAAACGGGAAATCACGACGCAGCAAAAATAATAAGCGTCGGAATAAAGAAGACATCATGAAGAGCACGATAGTAAACGCCGGATTCAAAAGCTCTTGGCCAAGTCAGCAAAAGCCGCCCTCTAAAGGCACCAGAGACGAACTGTCCAGCCTAAATAAAATTCTAGACCAAGTATGTCAGATCCATAGCACCCCTGGTAAACCCGCTAATCATACCCATAGAGAATGTTGGGTCTTCAAGCAGTCCGGCAAGCTCAATGCCATACACAAGTGGGAGGATACACCAAGCGAAGACGAGGATGAGCCTCCCAAGCAAGACACTGGGGAACAAAAGAAGTTTCCACCAGAAGTCAAAACAGTCAACGTGTTACACGTGATCAAGGGGAGAAACAAAACGGCACTCCCAGAAAAATATGCCCAAGGGCCTATCACCGCGAGTCTTGCCACTGGTCTTGTCAACCGATCACTTTTAACCATCATGATTACTCAGCAAGTATCCGGTGTGCAGGATGGGCTCCCTGGTATTAGACCCAATAATTGACGGATACCACTTTACACGAGTCCTGATGGACGGTGGCAGCAGTTTAAACCTGATACACCAGGATACAATCTGCAAAATGGGGATAGACCCAGCGAAAATTTTCCACAGCAACACTACCCTTAAAGGAGTAATGTCAGGCCCAGGGGCTCATTGCACGGGCTCCCTGCTACTAGAGGTTATATTCAGCTTCCCCGATAACTTCCGTAGCGAAAATTTAACATTCCACATTGCTCCATTCCAAAGTGGCTTTCAAGCACTACTTGGACGTGAAGCTTTCTCTCGCTTTAATGCAGTACCGCATTACGCTTCCCTTACGCTTAAGATTCCCGGTCCACGTGGCATCATTACAGTGAATGGAAATATTAAGCGATCCCTGCACGCCGAAGAGAGTGCGACTGCCTTGGCAGCCGCACACTAAAAAGGGCCTCACCAGCTAAAGCATTTGATAGGTCGTCAAGACCACGGACACGGTTAGACGAGTCCGGCGCAGCTATATGTAACTCACACAGGTTTGATAAGCCACACCCCTAATACAAATACAAGGGGCTCAACGCGCGCAGACAAGTGGCAATTTTTACTCATCTTGATTTATACATGGTTTCTTCAAACCTACCTTTTTGCACAACAACTTTTCACCTAAGTTTCTCTCTTTTACAGATGACCATCGTGCTACACCCGTCTAGGATACGGCACAATGGAGACACAGGCGCAGACGTGCAGCAGTGACCCATCCCAAGGATTCTTTTTAAATTAAGACCCTGCGTCAACCTTTTTTTACTGTCTCTTGTTGATACACATCCCTCGGATTCTCAGTACAATTGAGAAGGATGCTGGCGTCTTGGCATGTGGCCACGTCAGAATAATGCACGTACCTGGACACCAGGGGCTTCTTACAAAGGGCACTATTTAGGCCCGGTTTATACCATAAAGACCGAATACCTTAGGGAGTGTTCTGTGTCGCGAGTTTGGCCTTATATGCATCAGCTCCGAATCATGTCTTTGGTCAAATGTTGGGTTTGCCCGGCTCCTATGTTTTGGTACCTTACGTTCCGCTCTATCGGCTAAGGTAGCACTAGGAGAACTACTGCGATTGTGCCCTGGGTCATCCGGACGAGCACCTTAGTAGAGAAAGTCGAAAACTGACTGTCATGATATAGCATGAGACTAGTCAACCACTCGATGACCTATCGGAATGTTAGAATTCCTCCGCCTTAACGAAGGGCCTTTTCCCGGTCTTATATGCATCAGCTCCGAATCATGTCTTTGGTCAAATGTTGGGTTTGCCCGGCTCCTATGTTTTGGTACCTTACGTTCCGCTCTATCGGCTAAGGTAGCACTAGGAGAACTACTGCGATTGTGCCCCGAGTCATCCGGACGAGCACCTTAGTAGAGAAAGCCGAAAACTGACTGTCATGATATAGCGTGAGACTGGTCAACCACTCGATGACCTATCAGAATGTTAGAATTCCTCCGCCTTAACGAAGGGCCGTTTCCCGGCCAGGCATGTACGCACCCCGAATTCGAGAGAATGCGGAGCCAACAGGGGCTATAGTAGCCCCACCGTCAAACTCCTATGGCTAAGTGAAAGTGTTAAAGCATTATAGTCCGGTTGCCTCGTTTGCTGCGCTATCACCTCCTTAATAGGACCAAGACGTTGGGTTAAGTGTGAACACGCGTCTTCTGCAAACACCTCCGCATTATATGTGTGGGGGCTGAAGCCGACGACTGCAATCTTTCAGGTTATACACATGTATACATAAACGGCCGCACAGGAGGCATCATATTACTTTTAGGCAAAAGTATAAACACAACCTTAATAAATTTCATAAAAACATTGTGTTTACAATGGAAATACATGTCACTCAAACATAATATTCATTGAGCACTGGGCCTCTATCAAACGAGAACCCTCGAGAACCTCTTCAAAATAGTGGTCGGCAGCCACTCGGCCTATGGCCGAACCCTGCGCCGCAACAGTGGTAGCATCCATCTCCGCCCAGTATGCTTTAACATGGGCAAGGGCCATCCACGAGCCTTCTATGCACGCCGACCTCTTCATCACATTGATGCGCGGCACCGCACCAATGAACTGCTGCACTAACCTGAAATAGCTGTTCGGCTTCGGCTTTTCCGGCCACAGCTGATCCACGACAGACCTCATGGTGAGTCTGGACAACCTATTTAGTTTGGCCCATTCGGCTAGCTGATCAGTCAATGGAAGCAGACGCTCTGGAATGTTGAATTGCGACCAGAACAATTTGTCCACTTCACGATCTGTTTGACCTTGGAAGTATTTGGCCGCATCGGCAGCGCTCACCACCAAGTCCATATATGCGTCTGCCGAACTCCACAACCGATCCAGAGGGGCATACCGTGGATCTCCGAACTTTCTCCGTAGCATGAAGGGCTTCCTAGCCGCAATATCCCCGGCTTCACGCAGCTCCTCCTTCTTCGCTCTCATAGCAGAGCGGGTGTCTTTGTTTGCCATCGTGGCCTTTTCAAGGTCCGTTGCCTTCGCTCGGTTTTCTTTTTCAAGGAACTGGCAACAGTCGGCAGTGTCTTTTAACTTTACGGCCATCTTGGCCATCTTCTCTTTGCTCTCGCAATGCGCGGCCTTCTCGTCTTTCAACTCTTCGGCCGCCTTCAAAACAGCCGCATTACTAATCCTTGCTTGTTCTTTGGCTCGGGCAAGTTCCACCCGCAGGGTTTCCACGGTGGCAGCTCCATCTGCAGTCACAACATATTAAAGATACTGGCATCATGCTGCTCTTACTATGTGGCATTCACCAGAAAATAACACTTACCCTGTGCCTCGTCAAGCCTCTTGTTAACAAGCTCGATGTCGGCATCCGCCGCATCCAGTTGCCGCTTCAGTTCGGCAAACTCATGAGTCCGGCTAGCCACCGGAGCTCCCACTACCTGCACATTAAAGCGGTATGGGTATTGCCTGGGACTACAATCCTCTGTTTGCCGCCGTTCTCAGCGAAAACCAGAGTCTCAGGGGCTACTATCTACACAGAGCACACCTAAAAATGTGCGGTACCATCACAAATGTACTTCATTTTACGTACCTCAAAGCCCGTCAGTAGACTCATAAAGGCATCATGCAACCCGCTTTCGGCGGATGGGATCCTTTCCATCACCGTACCCATCAATGTACGGTGTTCTTCTGAGATGGCCGCTCGCTCCAACAACTCTCTCAGTACGTCCGACCGCATACCAGTCGGTGCCAGACTCTTCTGTTTGCTCTCTTCGAGAGCCGGACGCTGGGGACTTCAGGCCTCACCGGATCCGGAGAGGCCCTCCGTGACGACACTTCAAGGTCGCCTGCTTCTTGAGCAGAGGAGTCCAGGGCAGGCGTTTCGCTCTCCATCATCTCCGGGAGAAGATCCCCCGAAGACGAGCTCTGCTGAGAAGGGTAAAGATCCGAACTGCAATATCAATACTTCGGTTATTTTCCTCAGAGGTAAGGTAATATATCTTCACTATTAAAGTACTTTTTAATTACTTACAGCTCGTTAGAGGGCTGATGCCCACGCGGACTTAGTGCGGCAAGAGCACCCTCCAAAGCAGGACCCTCTGGTGGAGATTTCTTCTACCGCTTGGAAACCTTGGTTTTCGGATCTTCAGAGGTAGTCCTCTTCCTCCCCCGGGGTGAGAGAATATCCGATTCCTCCCCTCGGTTATCCTCCCTCACGGAGGCGCTCGTTCCCTCGGTCAGAATAGGTAGCGATGGAGGCCCGCTTTCGCCCTCATTATTCCTCCCTTTGTCTTCCTTTGAGGGATCCGGGCAAGGTGCTAGCTCGAGCATCTTTTCCAGTACCGGATTTTCCAAACCCTCAAGAAGGGGGGCCGAACACCGAATCATCCTTGCCTTTGTTATCCAGTCCTGGTCAAAGAGCGATTTCTCAGAATAACGTCATGATAAATGAAAGATGATGTGTTCGGCTAGAGGATAACTTACTTGGTCGGCGGTGCGGTTGCTGTTCAGGCCCACATCCTCGGTAGTATCCAGACACTCTATCTGGGGTCCGAAGAATGATCTATACATCTCATGAGTCAGGCCGAGGAAATCCTGAATAGCGCGCGGTCCTTCTAGGTTGAACTCCCACATGCAAAGAGGCCGGCGTTTGCATGGCTGGATTCATCGAACCAGCATGACTTGCATTACAAAAATAAAACTGAAATCTCCTTCAAAGAGATTTTGAATGTGGCTTTGCAGTACAGGCACGTCCTTGGCGGGACCCCAGCTCAGCCCTCTGCTAATCCATGACATCAGTTGTGGTGGAGGGCCTGAGTGGAAAGCAGGGGCAGCCACGCACTTGGCACTTCTAGGAGCTGTGATGTAAAACCACTCCCGTTGCCATAATCCGGACACCTCTGGAATAGAACCCTTTGTCCATGGAGCTTCGGCAATCCTGCTTATTGATGCGCCTCCGCACGCTACATGCTGCCCCTCGACCATCTTCGGCTTCACGTCAAAGGTCTTGAGCCATAGGCCGAAGTGAGGGGTAATGCGGAGGAAGGCCTCACATACGACAATAAATGATGAGATGTGGAGAAAGGAGTCCGGGCCAGATCATGGAAATCTAGCCCGTAATAAAACATCAGCCCCCTAACAAAGGGATCCAGAGTGAGGCCTAGACCTCGGAGGAAGTGGGAGATGAACACAACATCTTTGTTGGGTTCAGGAGTAGGGATGACCTGCCCTCGAGCAGGCAGCCGTTGCAAAACCACGGCGGTCAGGTATCTGGCCTCCCTCAACTTCTTGATGTCTTCTTCCACAACGGAGGAGTGCATCCACCGGCCTTGAAGGCTAGATCCGGACATGATTGAAGATCTGGAGCACCTGACCTAGGCTTCGGGTGTTAGAACTCGAGGCGGGGGAAGGATTTGATTGAGCACGGGAGGGAAAAAAGTAAAAGCCTTGTCCCTTTATAAAGAGGGTGAATATCAAGCGTCCTCTCCGTAGCCGTTTGGGACTTGCCTATAATCTAGGAGTCCTAGATACGGTTGGGTTACCCACGACCGTATTGATGAGAATCCCGTAATTAGGGGAGCATGATCTCTGCTTTGACAAGACGTGTCAAGAAACCGCCTCGCGTTATGTGTGAGGCTGGTTGAAGAAAAACGGTTCGAATAATTACCGGGCCGTGGCATAATGTCGTGTTGCCGAAACGTGTCAGCAGATTAGATTTGTGGAAATATTATTCTCTCTACGGTGGTATGTGGAACTTGTTTTGCAGGGTCGGACACTATCCTTGTATTCAAATCCTTCCGTGATGTATTCGGAGGAGGAACCCGCCTTGCAATGCCGAAGACAATACTGTGCGCCGGACTCATCGTCATTGAAGCCTGGTTCAGGGGCTACTGAGGGAATCCTGGATTAGGGGGTCTCCAGACAGCCGAACTATATTCTTTGGCCGGACTGTTAGACTATGAAGATACAAGATTCAAGACTTCGTCTCGTGTCTGAATGGGACTCTACTTGGCGTGGAAGGCAAGCTAGGCAATACGGATATGTGTATCTCCTCCTTTGTAACTGACCTTGTGTAACCCTAACCTCTCCGGTGTCTATATAAACTGGAGGATTTTAGTCCGTAGGACAACATACAATCATACCATAGGCTAGCTTCTAGGGTTTAGCCTCTCTGATCTCATGGTAGATCTACTCTTGTACTACCCATATCATCAATATTAATCAAGCAGGAAGTAGGGTTTTACCTCCATCAAGAGGGCCCGAACCTGGGTAAAACATTGTGTCCCCTGCCTCCTGTTACCATCCGCCTTAGACGCACAATTCGGGACCCCCTACCCGAGATCCACCGGTTTTGACACTGATAGGGAGAGTGTGCCTATGTACCCTTGTAGACCGAAAGAGGAAGCTTTTGACAACGCGGTTGATGTAGTCGAACTTCTTCTAGCTCCGACCAATCAAGCACCAAACGTACGACACCTCCGAGTTCTGCACACATTCAACGCGATGACGTCCCTGCCTTCTTGATCCAGCAAGTTGTAGAGGAAGTAGATGAGTTCCGTCAACACAACGGCGTGGTGACGGTGATGGTTAAGTGATCCGTGCAGGGCTTCGCCTAAGCACCGTGAGAATAAGACCGGGGGTGTAAACCGTGGAGGAGGGTGCCGCACGCGGCTAACATTTGATGTTGTGTTCTTGTGAGGCGCCCCCTCCCCACATATATGTAGGTGGGAGGGGAGGAGTGGCAGCCAGGGGCGCCCTTGGGTTCGCCGCTGCCCCTAGGGGCCCTGCCTTGCCCCGCGCCCCCTTTCCATGTATGCATGAAGGGGAAGGAAAGAGGGGGGGGGTGAGGTTAGGAAGTGGGAATCCTAATCCACATTTTCCTTTCCCTTCCCCCTTTCCTTCTCCTCCTCCTATAGCCTTATAGGGAGCACTAGCCCCTTGTGGGCTGGTGTGTTCCTTTCACAAGGCCCATATGGCCCATAGGATTGCCGGGGGTACCGGGAACACCTTCCGGTGACCCGATAAGTACCCGATACCCTCCGGAACACTTCCGGTGTCCGAATACCATTGTCCTATATATCAATCTTTACCTCTCGACCATTTGAAGACTCCTCGTCATGTCTGTGATCTCATCCAGGACTCTGAACAACATTCGGTCACCAAATCACATAACTCATATAATACTATATCGTCATCGAACGTTAAGCGTACGGACCCTACGGGTTCAAGAACTATGTAGACATGATTGAGACACCTCTCCAGTCAATAAACAATAGCGAAACTTGGATGCTCATATTGGATCCTACATATTCTATGAAGATCTTTATCGGTCGAACCATTATGACAACACGTTATTCCCTTTGTCATCGGTATGTTACTCGCCCGAGATTCGATCGTCGGTATCCACATGCCTATTTCAATTTCATTACTGGCAAGTCTGTTTACTCGTTCCGTAATACATCATATTGTAACTAACTCATTAGTCACTTTGCTAGCAAGGATTCTTATGATGTGCATTACCGAGAGGGCGTAGAAATACCTCTTCGATACTCAGAGTGACAAATCCTAATCTCGATCTATGCCAACCGAACAAACAACATCGGAGATACCTATAGATCATCTTTATAATCACCTAGTTACGTTGTGAAGTTTGATAGCACACAAGGCATTCCTCCGGTATCTGGGAGTTGCATAATCTCATAGTCGAAGGAATATGTATTTGACATGAAGAAAGCAATAGCAATAAAACTGAATGATCAATATGCTATGCTAACGGATGGGTCTTGTCCATCACATCATTCTCCTAATGATGTGATCCTGTTTATCAAATGACAACACATGTCTATGGTAAGGAAACTTAACCATCTTTGATTAGTGAGCTAGTCTAGTAGAGGCTTACTAGGGACACGGTGTTTTGTCCATGTATCCACACATGTATCAAGTTTCTGGTTAATACAATTCTAGCGTGAATAATAAACATTTATCATGATATAACGAAATGTAAAATAACAGCTTTATTATTTCCTCTAGGGCATATTTCCTTCAGTCTCCCACTTGCACTAGTGTCAATAATCTAGTTCACATCGCCATGTGATTTAACACCAATAGTTCATATCTTTATGTGATTAACACCCATAGGTCACATCGCCATGTGATCAAAACTCAAAGGGTTTACTAGAGCCAATAATCTATTTCACATCTCTATGTGATTAACACCCAAAGAGTAATAAGGTGTGATCATGTTTTGCTTGTGAGAGAAGTTTTAGTCAACGGGTCTGCCACATTCAGATTCGTATGTATTTTGCAAACTTCTATGTATACAATGCTCTGCATGGAGCTACTCTAGCCTATTGCTCCCACTTTCAATATGTATCCAGATCGAGACTCAGAGTCATCCAAATCTTGCATCGATGTAACTCTTTACGACAAACTCTTTATCACCTCCATAACTGAGAATTATTTCCTTAGTCCTCTAAGGATAATTTTGACCGCTATCCACTGATCTACTCCTGGATCACTATTGTACCCCCTTTCCAAACTCATGGCAAGGTACACAATAGGTCTAGTACATAGCATGGCATACTTTATAGAACCTATGGCTAAGGCATAGGGAATGCCTTTCATTCTCTTCTCTATGTTATGCCGTGGTCGGGCTTTGAGTTTTACTCAACTTTACACCTTGTAATACAGGCAAGAACTCCTTTGACTGATCCATTTTTGAACACCTTCAAAATCTTGTCAAGGTATGTACTCATTGAAAAATCTTATCAAGCGTCTTGATCTATCTTTATAGATCTTGATGCCTAATATATAAGCAGCTTCACCGAGGTCTTTCATTGATTTTTTAATTCAATTATCCTTTTATGCAATCCAGAAATTCTAAATTATTTCCAATCAACAATATGTCATCCACATATAATATCAGAAATGCTACAATGCTCCCACTCACTTTCTTGTAAATGCAGGCTTCTCCAAAAGTATGTATAAAACCATATGCTTTGATCACCTCATCAAAGCGTATATTGCAACTCCGAGATGCTTGCACCAGTCCATAGATGGATCGCTGGAGCTTGCACACCTTTTAGCACCTTTAGGATCGACAAAACCTTCTGGTTGCTTCATATACAACTCTTCTTTAACAAATCCATTAAGGAATGCAGTTTTGATGTCCATTTGCTGGATTTCATAATCATAAAATTCGGAAATTGCTAACATGATTCGGATAGACTTAAGCATCGCTACAGGTGAGAAAGTCTCATCGTAGTCAACTCCTTGAACTTGTCAAAAACCTTTTGCGACAAGTCGAGCTTTGTAGAGAGTAACATTACCATCAGCGTCAGTCTTCTTCTTGAAGATCCATTTATTTTCTATGGTTCGCCGATCATTAGGCAAGTCAACCAAAGTCCATACTTTGTTCTCATAAATGGATCCTATCTAAGATTTCATGGCCTCAAGTCATTTATCAAAATTTGGTCTCATCATCGCTTCTTCATAGTTCGTAGGTTCGTCATGGTCTAGTAACATGACTTCCAGAACATGATTACCATACCACTTCTGGTGCGGAACGTGCACTGGTTGACCTACGAGGTTCATAGTAACTTGATCTGAAGTTTCATGATCATTATCATTAGCTTCCTCTCAAGTTGGTGTAGGCATCACGGGAACGGTTTTCTGTGATGAGATACTTTCCAATTCGAGAGAAGGTACAATTACCTCATCAAGTTCTACTTTCCCCCCACTCACTTCTTTCGAGAGAAACTCCTTCTCTACAAATGTTCCATTCTTGGCAACAAAGATCTTGCCTTCGGATCTGTGGTAGGTGTACCCAATTGTTTCCTTAGGGTATCCTATGAAGACGCACTTCTCCGATTTGGGTTCGAGCTTATCAGGATAAAGCCTTTTGACATAAGTGTCGCAACCCCAAACTTTTAGAAACGACAACTTAGGTTTCTTGCCAAACCACAGTTCATACGATGTTGTCTCAACGGATTGAGATGGTGCCTTATTTAACGTGAATGCAGCTGACTCTAATGCATAACCCTAAAACGATAGTGGTAAATTGGTAAGAGACATCATAGATCGCACCATATCTAATAAAGTACGGTTACGACGTTCGGACACACCATTACGCTGTGGTGTTCCAGGTGGCACGAGTTGTGAAACTATTCCACATTGTTTTAAATGGAGGCCAACCTCGTAACTCAAATATTCACCTCCGTGATCAGATCATATAATCTTTTTTTCTTGTTATGATGATTCTCCACTTCACTCTAAAATTCTTTGAACTTTTCAAATGTTTCAGACTTGTGTTTCATCAAGTAGATATACCTATATCTGCTCAAATCATCTGTGAAGGTCAGAAAATGACGATACCCGCCACGTGCTTCAACACTCATTGGACCGCATACATCGGTATGTATTATTTCCAATAATTCATTGGCTCGCTGCATTGTTCTGGAGAACAGAGTTTTAGTCATCTTGCCCATGAGGCATGGTTTGCAAGTACCAAATGATTCATAATCAAGTGATTCCAAAAGCCCATCTACATGTAGTTTCTTCATGCGCTCTACACCAATATGACCTAAACGGCAGTGCCACAAGTATGTTGCACTATCATTATCAACTTTGCATCTTTTAGCATCAATATTACGAATATGTGTATCACTACAATCGAGATTCAATAAACCATTTGTATTGAGTGTATGACCATAGAAGGTTTTATTTGTAAATAGAACAACAATTATTCTTTGACTTAAATGAATAACCGTATTGCAATAAATATGATCCAATCATATTCATGCTCAATGCAAACACCGAAGAACATTTATTTTAGGCTCAACACTAATCCCGAAGGGAAAGGGAGTGTGTGATGGTGATCTTATCAACCTTGGAATTACTTCCAACACACATGGTCACCTCGCCCTTAACTAGTATCTCGTTCATTTTGGAACTCTTGTTTCGAGTTACAAATCTTAGCAACTGAACCGGTATTAAATACCCAAGGGCTACTATGAACACTGGTAAAGTACACATCAATAACATGTACTCCCTCCGTCCGAAAATACTTGTCATCAAAATGGACAAAAAGAGATGTTTCTAGAACTAAAATACATCTAGATACACCCCCTTTTATTCATTTTGATGACAAGTATTTCCGGACAGAGGGAGTATATGAAACATACATTTGTTCACTTTGCCATCCTTCTTATCCGCCAAGTTTTTAGGGTAGTTCCGCTTCTAGTGACCAATTCCTTTGCAATAGAAGCACTTAGTTTTAGGTTTGGGTCTAGCTTTGGGCTTTTTCATGGGAGTGGCAACTTGCTTGCCATTCTTCTTGAAGTTCCCTTTCTTTCCCTTGCCCTTTTTCTTGAAACTAGTGGTCTTGTTAACCATCAACACTTGATGCTATTTCTTGATTTCTACCTTTGCTGATTTTAGCATCACGAAGAGCTTGGAAATCCTTTTCGTCATCCATTGCATATTATAGTTCCTCTGGTATCCGGGAGTTGCATAATCTCATAGTCGAAGGAATATGTATTTGACATGAAGAAAGCAATAGCAATAAAACTGAATGATCAATATGCTATGCTAACGGATGGGTCTTGTCCATCACATCATTATCCTAATGATGTGATCCCGTTTATCAAATGACAACACGTGTCTATGGTTAGGAAACTTCACCATCTTTGATTAATGAGCTAGTCTAGTAGAGGCTTACTAGGGACATGGTGTTTTGTCTATGTATCCACACATGTATCAAGTTTCCGGTTAATACAATTCTAGCATGAAGAATAAACATTTATCATGGTATAAGGAAATATAAAATAACAACTTTATTATTGCCTCTAGGGCTTATTTCATTTAGATAGTGCCACGTCGGCACTCGCCGAAGCTCGGCCGGCGATGACCAAATCCGCGACGGAAGCTCGCCGGACTTGAGATACGATCGACAGTTGAACGCGCGGAGATCATCTACGTGGAGCTGGCAGAGCGACGCATCTAGTGGTGGTGGCGGCTGGAGCTGGGGTGGCCGGAAAGTGGCCGGCGATGAGGTTTGGCGGCGGCCAGAGATCAGCGTTGATGGAAAAGATGCTACGGTGCACACCAGGGGCTGCGGTTGGTCGCGTTCGTCTCCTAGGAGCGTGCTGAGGTTAGTGGTGTGCTCGGAAGCAAGATACGCTTGCTCTAGCCACGACGTCGGCATGGCCAGTGGCAAATATCTCTCGGGGTCGATGGTAGCAATGGTTATGACACATAATCGAGGGGGAGAAGAGAGGGGAAACGATGAGGTGCTCACGGCGGACTCGCAGAGCAGGCCAGTGGGCTCGGGGAGGAGCTGAAGATGGCGAATCGGAGTCGACGGTCGGCGGCGCCTGATGTTGAAGACGATGGCGTGGAGGTGATGCAGAGCTTCCCAGCTCGCGTGGCTTGATAGGAAGGACGGGGGCATCACGACGGTTCTTTCAGACACGTCGAGCGCTCGAGGGGGAGGCATTGTCTACGCGAATGACAGCGGCGTGCTCATGGTGGCTTGGCTAGGCGAAGAACACGCGAGGGGGAGAGCAGGGGATGAGTGAGCGAGCTGGACGGATTGGGACGGCATCGAGGAGGAGATTCGCGGCGTCGCGCTGTCCTTAGACGTAGGCAGGCAGCCTGGTGGCGTGGCGCCCACGCGCGCCCGTGCGTTGTCCCTGCCTCTGCCTACTGGCAAAGGTGGGGAACGACTGGCAATGGCAAGGTTGGCTGGGCCGGCCAGGTGAGTGGCCCAGGCAGGCTTTCTCTCTCTCTCTCTTGAATTATTTTCTGTTTTTCTTTTTCTCTTGTAGTTTTGGATTTAGTAAAAATACTAAATCATTTCATAAAATCCTAGAAATATTTGTGGGCACTGTTAGAATTATTTCCAACGGCTCTGAAATGCTTTAATATTATTTGGTCATTTAGAATATTTTATAGAATTTAAATGTCCAAATTCAAATACTTGTAATTTAATTCAAAAATCCAGAGTGTCCTAGAGAAGTGTGCACCATTTCTGGCAGAGGTTCTAGACCAATTCAAAAATGATGAACATTTATGAAGGGTATTTTGGGTTCATTGAAAAGATTTAATTTTGACCCTAGTTGAATTTCATTTGCTGCTAGGGTTTAACAGTCCCCATTTCAAATTCATTTGAATTTTAAACATGATGACATGATGATCAAGCAAAGACAACAGGGGCTGAGCTAGGGCTGTGACATTCTTGCAGCCCCGCCTCCTCGCCGCCAACCCTTCTTCTTGCCACGCCGCCTCCTCGCCGCCGACCCTTCTTGTTGCGCGGCCTCGTCGATATGGTCAGGTAATCCACACCCCACCCACACCATCCTCCTCCTTCCTTGTTCCACATTCCCCGATCAATGACGCGACACCTTCCACCAAAATCACTATCCCCGTCCTCCAATTAAGTGCTACCCACATCCATTTTGCATGCAGTATAATGTGGAGCTCAGTCGCATCTGGTAGCGGAGAATCAAATCGTGGCCGCACGCGCGCACGAGGTTGCTATGTCTGCCATGCATGCTAATCGCTAGATCTTGGAGGAGCACCTTGTCATCAAGGCCACCGTCGACACCACCATGTGGTTGTCTACTTTAAAATACAGTTCGTGTTGTTTTCTCGAGGACACCGCCAGTGCCTTCTAGTGATTTGTCCTCTGTAATGTTAATATGAAATCTGATGTTCAGTTAATAGTTTGGTCCTCTGAAATGTAATGTTCAGTTAATAGTTTGGTTCTCTGAAATTTAATGTTTAGTTAATATTTTGGTCGAACAATTGCTATATTTTGTAGTACTGTTCTCAAGCATTCTTTGTTTTGTTAACTGTCTTATGTTCTAGTACATGTTTCTATTCTGCAACGTTGTGCTCAGTTAATTGTTTTGGTTCATTTGGTCTGCTATTTATTTAACTGTTTGGCTCAAGTCTGCAATTTGATTTTCATTTGCTGTGGGTACAATTTTGTATTGTTATGCATGTAAGAAATAAATCGAATTTGGCTATACTCAATACATATTATACTGATAGTATGGCAAATCTCAGTTAACCTGATAAAGATCTTCCTTATGTGTGTTGCAGGGAAACAATGGGAGACACTGTGGTTTACCATCGAGGTTTGCTCATGCATGGTCAGTTCGCTAATAGCACATTATTGTGCAGTTGCAAGAATCATTCTAATATTTAGGTTTCTTACAATTTGGTCTTGCACATGTAGGCTGTCAGAGGCTTAGACCCACTGTTTGACCCATTTTGCATATGGGGAAATGAGATGTCCATGAATATCAGTCAAGTCAAGAAACTCAGAAAGATTGTTAGGATGAAGAAACTTGCGACAAACAACTGCAAGATGTTTGTTTGCACAATGAAGAAGACATCAGTCAACTATAGGATGGTACTAACTCTTTTACCTTGTTTTACCCCTTGCGCCATTTCAAAATCTTTAATAGCGGTTTATGCATATCTTTGTTTTCAGTACTTTTCAAAGCAGTTCACCGATGATTATCTGTTAAACCACCTGCATGGTCAAGATGCGAGGAAGATATTCATTCAACACCCATGGTACAAATATTGAAGTCTTCCTGAAGAGGACGAAGGTTGGGCGGGCAATTATCCATAGCCACTGGCCTAAAGTTGCAAGGACATTCAACATCACTGAAGGCTCAATATTTGTCTTCCGGTTCTGCAGTTTCCCAGATGAGATTTATCTGTCTATTTACCATGTATGATTCTACTTTCCAAAGGTTTTCGATGTTGCATGTGAAACTTGGTGCTGTTGTGTAATGGCGTAGCTGAGTGCCAAAGCTATCTGATGTAATTCGATTATGAAATCCTGGTTGCCGTTATATGGATATGAAATATCTGGTGTGTTTTACAAGAAATGTCAATTTGATTACTACATGGTTTATCAATAATAGGCTAATTACCCTGCTTATTGGGGTTTTCTATTGCAGATGGTTACTTAGACAACATCGTGGGCGATGAACTCAAACAACCCACACAGTTTCTAGAAAGTAGGCATGTTCGATCAACTAACAATCTGATGAACCACAAGTATAGGGGATCTATCGTAGTCCTTTCGATAAGTAAGAGTGTCGAACCCAACGAGGAGCAGAAGGAAATGATAAGCAGTTTCCAGCAAGGTATTCTCTACAAGTACTGAAATAAGTGGTAACAGATAGTTTTGTGATAGGATAATTTGTAACGAGCAACAAGTAACAAAAGTAAATAAAGTGCAGCGAGGTGGCCCAATCCTTTTTGTAGCAAAGGAAAAGCATGGAAAAACACTTATATAGAGAAAAGCGCTCCCGAGGACACATGGGAATAACGTCAAGCTAGTTTTCATCACGTTCATATGATTCGCGTTCGGTACTTCGATAATTTGGTATGTGGGTTGACCGGTGCTTGGGTACTGTCCTTACTTGGACAAGCATCCCACTTATGATTAACCTCTATTGCAAGCATCTGCAACTACAACAAAATTATTAAGGTAAACCTAACCATAGCATGAAACATATGGATCCAAATTAGCCCTTACGAAGCAACGCATAAACTAGGGTTTAAGCTTCTATCACTCTAGCAACCCATCATCTACTTATTACTTCCCAATGCCTTCCTCTAGGCCCAAATAATGGTGAAGTGTTATGTAGTCGATGTTCACATAACACCACTAGAGGAGAGACAACATACATCTCATCAAAATATCAAACGAATACCAAATTCACATGACTACTAATAGCAAGACTTCTCCCATGTCCCCAGGAACAAACGTAAGTACTCACAAAGCATATTCATGTTGATAATCAGAGGGGTATTAATATGCATATAGGATCTGAACATATGATCTTCCACCAAATAAACCAACTAGCATCAACTACAAGGAGTAATTAACACTACTAGCAACCTACTAGCACCAATCCCGTACTTGAAGACAAGAATTGGATACAAGAGATGAACTAGGGTTTTGAGAGGAGATGGTGCTGATGAAGATGTTGATGCAGATTGCCCTCTCCCGATGAGAGGAGCATTGGTGATGACGATGGCGATGATTTCCCCCTCCCGGAGGGAAGTTTCCCTGGCAGAACAGCTCTGCCGGAGCCCTAGATTGGTTCCGCCAAGGTTCCACCTCGTGGCAGCGGAGTTTCGTCCGAGGAGATGGCTTATGATTTTTTTTCTCATCGAAAGACTTCATATAGCAGAAGATGGACATCGGAGGGCCACCAGGGGGCCCACGAGGTAGGCGGCGTGCCCAGGGGGTAGGGCGCGCCCCCACCCTCGTGGGTAGGGTGTGGCCCCCCCTGGTGAACTTCTTGGCTCAGTATTTTTTATATATTCTGAAAACATCTTCCGTGAAGTTTCCGGACTTTTGGAGCTGTGCAGAATAGGTTTCTAATATTTGCTCCTTTTCCAGCCCAGAATCCCAGCTGTCGGCATTCTCCCTCTTTATGTAAACCTTGCAAAATAAGAGAGAATAGGCATAAATATTGTGACATAATGTGTAATAACAGCCCATAATGCAATAAATATCCATACAAAAGCATGATGCAAAATGGGCGTATCAACTCCCCCAAGCTTAGAGCTCGCTTGTCCTCAAGCGAAAGCCGAAATCGAAAAATATGTCCACATGTTTAGAGATAGAGGTGTCAATAGAAATAAAATACGGACATGAGGGCATCATGATCATTCTTAAAACAACAACTTATATAATTCTTGTCATATGATTTCTTATGCTAGAGTAATAATTCAATCACAATTTCAAGTATGAATCGTAAACTTCATTGAAAACTGACAAACTATAATCTCAGTCATTGGAGCAATTGCTATTTATCATAACATAGGAAAGAGTCAATGTTTAAGAGCTTTTCAGCAAGTCCACATACTCAACTATCATATAGTCTTTCACAATTTCTGACACTCACGCAATACTTATGGGTATGGAGTTTTAATCAGACACAGAGAAAGATAGGGGCTTATAGTTTTGCCTCCCAATGTTTTACCTCAAGGGTAATGTCAACAATAATAGTTCATGAAAACTCACATCCAATTAGCCATATATACCGGGATCTTTCCAACATACTGTGCTTGCCAAAGGATAAAATGTAAAAAGGGAGGGTGAAGATCACCATGAATCTTATGCAAGGTAGGAGATAAAAGTAAAAGAAAGGCCCTTCGCAGAGGGAAGCAGAGGTTGTCATGCGCTTTTATGGTTGGATGCACAAAATCTTAATGCGAAAGAATGTCACTTTATATTGCCACTTGTGATATGGACCTTTATTATGCAATCTAACGCTTTTATTTCTTCCATATCACACGATCGTATAAAGCTTATTTTATCCCACACTAATAAGTCATACATATTTAGAGAGCAGTTTTTATTGCTTGCACCGATGACAACTTACCTGGAGGATCTTACTCAATCCATAGGTAGGTATGGTGGACTCTCATGATAAAACTGGTTTAAGGGTATTTGGAAGCACAAGTAGTATCTGTACTTGGTGCAGAGAATTTGGCTAGCATGAGGGGGAAAGGCAAGCTCAACCATGTTGGATGATCCATGACAATATAATTTATCTCAGATGTAAGAAAACATAACCCATTATGTTTTCTTCCTTGTCCAACGTCAACTCTTTAGCATGTCACATTTTAATGAGTGCTCACAATCATAAAAGATGTCCAAGATAGTATATTTATATGTGAAGACCTCTCTTTCTTTATTACTTCCTATTAATTGCAACAATGACCAAAACTATGTTTGTCAACTCTCAACAACTTTTATTAATCATACTTTTTCTATGTGAGCTCATTACTCTCCATAAGATCCATATGATCTCTTTGTTTCCCTTTTTATTCTTTTTCTTTTCTTTTATTCACTTAGGATCATGGCAAAATAATTAAGACCTTGACTCAACACTAATCTTTATTATATATATAGCTCACGGACTCGATTACATAGAGGAATTATAAAGCAAAACTCTCAACTAGATCATACTAAAAAAATTATTCTACTAGATCAAGATATTACCAAAAGGATCGAACTAAGAGAAATGGTAAAGATAAAAGTGATGGTGATACGATACAGGGCACTCCCGCAAGCTTGGTAGTTGCCAAGGGTAGTGCCCATACCCATGTGATTATGTCTCTCTTTTCGGGGGTGGTGATGTGATATTCTTGGCGAGATGCCCCTCAGGATACGATTATCCTCCTCTAGCTTATTGACTTGCTGCTTGAGGTCCATTATTTCCTTTCAGAGTTTTCCTGTAACACCCAAAGCTCCCTGCACCCAAGGGTGCTGCATAGCTGCGGGAGAACCAGTGGCACTCTTTTTCATATTCTCATAAGAAAGAAATCTAACATTGTAAGGGATAACGGAGTTTGGAATAGCCGAGCTCTATAGTTCTCCCATTGTGAATCTAGGTCGGAAGCAGGAAGTGACTTCTTCATCCTCTTCCATGGCATCTATCCTCTTCAAGTCAGCCTCCATCTCTTCCTCCGTAGCTGGCCCAAAGAGGTCAACATTGTTGTCTGTCATTGATCTTGGTGCCGGATGAGACACCCGGCTCTCCCCGACTGACTCTTGCAAAGACATCTTGCTCTAATCTGCAGCAGCAATAGCTCGAAACACAAACAGAGGATAATTCCGTGATACGGGAGTCAAAACCCCAGGGAGATTATATAATGAATTTTTACCGACCAAAATACGTGTTGTGTAAGAAAACAGAGTCCGGAGAGCGCACGAGGTGGCCACGAGGTAGGGGGGCGCGCCCTCCACCCTCGTGGAGGCCTCGTGTCCTTCCCGGACTGCTTCTTATTTTTCTATTTTTCTAAATGTTCCAAAACGGAGAAATATTGCCTTAAGAACTGTTTTGGAGTCAGTTTACTTACCGTACCACATAACTATTCCTTTTCGGAGTCTGAAATGTTCCGGAGAGTGTCCCTTATGTATTCCTCCGGGGTTACAGTTTCAATAACATTGGTTTCAACATTTATGGGATTACCTGAGATATAATGTTTGATCCTTTGACCGTTCACCACCTTCGGATTTGTGCCTTCGAAGTTGTTGATTTTTATGGCACCGGAACGATAGACCTCCTCGATAACGTAAGGACCGTCCCATTTAGAGAGAAGTTTTCCTGCAAAAAATCTTAAACGAGAGTTGTATAGCAATACATAATCACCTACATTAAACTCACGCTTTTGTATCCTTTTGTCATGACATCTTTTAACTTTTTCTTTAAATAATTTGGCATTCTCATAGGCTTGGGTTCTCCATTCACCAAGTGAGCTAATATCAAATAACCTCTTCTCTCCAGCAAGTTTGAAATCATAATTGTGCTCTTTAATAGCCCAATAAGCCTTGTGTTCTAGTTCGAGAGGTAAGTGACATGCTTTTCCATAAACCATTTTATACGGAGACATACCCATAGGATTTTTATATGCAGTTCTATAGGCCCATAATGCATCATCAAGTTTCTTGGACCAATTCTTTCTAGATCTATTAACAGTCTTTTGCAAAATTAATTTGAGCTCTCTATTACTCAATTCTACTTGACCACTAGACTGAGGATGATAAGGGGATGCAATTCTATGATTAACATCATACTTAGCAAGCATTTTATGGAAAGCACCATGAATAAAATGTGAACCACCATCAGTCATTAAATACCCAAGGACTCCAAATCTTGGAAAAATAACTTCTTTAAGCATTTTAATAGAAGTGTTATGATCAACACTACTATTTGGAATAGCTTCTACCCACTTAGTAACGTAATAAACAGCAACTAAAATATGTGTATATCCATTAGAGGAAGGAAAAGGTCCCATATAGTCAAAGCCGCAAACGTCAAATGGTTCAATAACGAGTGAATAGTTCATAGGCATTTCTTGACGTCTACTAATATTACCAATTCTTTGACATTCATCACAAGATAAGACAAACTTACGGTCATCTTTGAAGAGGGTAGGCCAATAAAAATCGCATTGCAATACCTTGTGTGCAGTTCTATCTCCAGCATTGTGTCCTCCATAAGCTTCGAAGTGACACTTGCGTAGGATCTATTCCTGTTCATGCTCAGGTACACAACGTCTAATAACACCATCTACTCCTTCTTTATAAAGATGTGGGTCATCTCAAAAGTAATGCCTAAAATCATTGAAGAACTTTTTCTTTTGCTGGTATGTGAAACTAGGTGGTATAAACATAGCAACAATGTAATTAGCATAATCAGCATACCATGGAGCAGTATGAGAAGCATTTATAACATTTAATTGCTCATCAGGAAAGCTATCATCAATAGGTAGTGGGTCATCAAGCACATTTTCTAACCTAGACAAGTTGTCTGCAACGGGGTTCTCAGCTCCCTTTCTATCAACAATATGTAAGTCAAATTCTTGTAGCAAGAGAACCCATCTAATAAGTATTGGTTTAGCATCTTTCTTTTCCATAAGATATTTAATAGTAGCTTGATCACTGTGAATGGTTACTTTAGAATCAACAATATAAGGTCTGAACTTATCACAAGCAAATACAACTGCTAAGAATTCTTTTTCAGTAGTAGCATAATTTCTTTGAGCATTGTCTAGGGTTTTACTAGCATAATGAATAACATTCAATTTCTTATCAACTCTTTTCCCTAGAACAGCACCTACAGCATAATCACTAGCATCACACATAATTTTAAAGGGTAAATTCCAATCAGGTGGCTGAACAATAGGTGCAGAGATTAATGCTTTCTTAAGTATTTCAAATGCTTCTACACAATCATCATCAAAAACAAATGGTATATCTTTTTGTAATAAATTAGTCAGAGCCCGAGAAATTTTTGAGAAGTCCTTAATGAACCCCCTATAAAATCCGGCGTGACCAAGGAAACTTCTTATATCTTTGATGTCCTTGGGCATGGCATATTTTCAATAGCATTGTGATGCCCCAAGACCGGAGCTTCAGATGCCTTTCAGGGTTTCCGGGTTTCGTCGTGTGATTTGTTTGGTTCTTTGCATTCATCATTGCATCATGTTGCATTTCATCATGTCATCATGTGCATTGTGTGTTTTTCGTACATATTAACTTGTTGCATGTTCCATGCATGAATCTTGCTTCATCACCTTCTCCTTCCCTCTACTTCCTTCTTTTGACAAGTGTCACATTCCCTTCTCTTTTAATGCTCATCTTTGCCTCAATATTCTAACAACATGCACCCACCCTCTCTGTCAGATTTCATCCCTTTTGAAGTTGTTTTGGTCAGGTTCAAAAATTATTGAAGTTTGAGAATAATTCAAACTCTAATTATTTTTCTACCTCCTAAAAATGCCAGAGCAATTTATTCAAACCCTACATAAATCCAGGGTGCCAGATATATATTTATATATCTCTTATACCTAACCAAAAACCCCTGGATTTTTCCCCTTTGTTGATTGTTTATTTATATAAACAAAAAAATTAACAAAGGAGAAGATTTAGGGAGAGAGAGGGAGAGCCCTACCAGTCCGTTTGGGGTCTCCAGCAAGAAGCAGCAACTGGGCTGGCCTCTAAGGCCCAGTCGCCCCAGGCCCATCCTTCCCTCTAACCCTAGCGCCAGGGGAGGCCTCATGTCGATCTCTCCCTCCCTCTTCCCTCCCGCGCCACAACTTCTCTCCCTCGATCCCATCTTCCTCTCACTCTCTCCTCTCGATCCCTCCAGGCCCGGACCTCCCTCTCCTCTCGATCTCGCGCGGAACCCCATCTCTCCCTTGTAGCCTCGCTCTCTCCCTTGATGCCATTCAGCGCCGCCGCTTGCCGATCCCCATATCTCCTCCTCCCCGTCCGTCTTCCTCACCGGGAGCCTGAGCTCCGCCGGGAGCCGCACGCCCGCCGCCCTCGACCCACCTCGCCGTCGCCATGCCAGGATCCTTGCACGCACGACGCCGTCCCGCCTCCATCTTGTTGCGTCGCCGGACCTTCCCGCTGCCAGCAGCACCGAGCCCCTCCGCGTTGTGGCGTCCTCATCGTCCGCAAACAGCAGCAGCTCTAGCCTCCACTCGGTCCTCCTCGAGCTCCTCGGCTCCGTCCACCAGAGCCGGCCAACTCCAGCTACCTCCTTTGCCTCGCACCCAGGGACGAGCGCGTGTGGTCGTTGACCATGCTCGGGTCCGCCCCTACCCGTCCAGCGCGCGTGGCCGAGCTGCCCTGCCTCGACATACGACTACACGATGACGCACCAAGTTCTGTTTCAAAATGTTCAATTACATCTGATGCGGATTTCGACAAGTACCACGACAACAAGTGTGACCCTTCGGATGCACCAAGTTCGTCTACACAAAAACGCCAAGTGCCACTCATGTCGGCAAAACCCGCAAGTCGGACCCCGAACGATCGATGTCTCATGGACCGTGTACATCTACCGTCGCCCCGAAGACGTTGGAGTCATCAAGTACCTCTCCGAACGAACGTGAACGACTACCGTCGCAAGAACGGGACCGGAAAGTCCGAAGACCCCAAGTACCATGACTCCGATGACATGAACAACTACGAAAACTCGGGCAACGATAAACATGTACCACTACCGTAGCCGAGATCGCGAGAACCTCTACCGTCGACCCTAGAGCATGCGAGAATGACTACTTCCCCTACTGCCGTCGCGAGAACTGTCCTGTTCGCATGCTTCAAAGGTATAACTGCCGGACCAACGACCGTGGACAAATGCATGGTGTATGTGATGCCCGTGTTTGCACCGTGTCCGAGTTGTCATTACACGTCTCCCCTCGTTTCCATGCCACTAACCCGTGGGAACCCGGTCACCGGGAGCACCCCACCGTTCATCGCACGACATGCTCCCGTCACTTTCTTTTGCAAAGACGTCTCAATGAGTTGTCGGAACCGGAACGTTGCCGTGGCACCGTTTCGTTATCGTCGCCGTAGCACCCCTTTCATTTCCGCCACGATGACAAATGCTTCATAATGCTCTTGTCAACTTTTAATAAATAATTTCATAAACTTGATCATGTCATCCGCATCATGATAACAACTTCAAGAATGTTTAATTGGTTGTTGCACCAAATTGCTAATGCACATGAGGATTTACCGGAATTGTTGTTTGATGTTTTCGGCCTCTTTTAAACTTGCCTAAATGTTTAGTTTTGTTATGCTTCACCTCTTGCCATGTTAACCAACATTTAATATTATTGAGTACCTAACCGAGAGTGAACTAAATAATTGATGTGGTGTTCCGTCAATATGCAACGGAGTTTTTTATTGAGCTCCACTTAATTTCTAGGATTGCTTGTGCACTTTGCCATGCCATGCCTATTTAAACCAGACATGCATCATACTTGGTTGTGCATTATGCCATGTTTATGTGATGGTTGTTTACTATGTTGTTTGCTTCTTTCCGGTGTTTCTTCTTCGGGTTAGTTCCGATAACGTCGCGTTTGTGAGGATCCGTTCGACTACGTCTGTTTATCTTCTTCATGGACTCGTTCTTCTTCCTTGCGGGACCTCAGGCAAGATGACCATACCCTCGAAATCACTTCTATGTTTGCTTGCTAGTTTCTCGCTCTATTGCTTTGCCTATGCTGCGATACCTACCACTTGCTTTATCATGCCTCCCATATTGCCATGTCAAACCTCTAACCCACCTTGTCCTAGCAAACCGTTGTTTGGCTATGTTACCGCTTTGCTCAGCCCCTCTTATAGCGTTGTTAGTTAGAGGTGAAGATTGGACTTTGTTCCATGTTGGAACATGGATTTCTTTGGAATATCACAATATATCTTATTTACATAATGCATCTATATACTTCGTAAAGGGTGGAAGGCTCGGCCTTATGCCTGGTGTTTTGTTCCACTCTTGCCGCCCTAGTTTCCGTCATACCGGTGTTATGTTCCTTGATTTTGCGTTCCTTAAACGGTTGGGTTATAATGGGAACCCCTTGACAGTTCGCCTTGAATAAAACTCCTCCAGCAAGGCCCAACCTTGGTTTTACCATTTGCACTAACAACCTACCACCTTCCCTTGGGTTCTGCAGACTCAAGGGTCATCTTTATTTAACCCCCCGGGCCAATGCTTCTCTAAGTGTTGGTCCGAGCTGAGTAGACTGCGGGGCCACCTCGGGGAAACTTGAGGGTTGGTTTTACTCGTAGGATGTCTCATCCGGTGTTGCCCTGAGAATGAGATATGTGTAGCTCCTATCGGGATTGTCGACGCATCGGGCGGCTTTGCTGGTTTAGTTTTACCATTGTCGAGATGTCTTGTAACCGGGATTCCGAGACTGATCGGGTTGTCTTGGGAGAAGGAATATCCTTCGTTGACCGTGAGAGCTTGTGATGGGCTAAGTTGGGACACCCCTGCAGGGATTTGAACTTTCGAAAGCCGTGCCCGCGGTTATGGGTAGATGGGAATTTGTTAATGTCCGATTGTAGAAAACCTGAAACTTATCTTAATTAAAATGCATCAACCGCGTGTGTAACCGTCATGGTCTCTTTCCGGCGGAGTCCGGGAAGTGAACATGGTGTTGGAGTTATGCTTGATGTAGGTTGTTCTAGGATCACTTCTTGATCATAGATTCTCGACCGTGCCTTGCCTTCTCTTCTTTCTCTCATTTGCGTAAGTTAGCCACCATACATGCTAGTGCTTGCTGCAGCTCCACCTCATACTTTTTACCCTTCCTATAAGCTTAAATAGTCTTGATCGCGAGGGTGTGAGATTGCTGAGTCCCCGTGACTCACATATTCCTTCAAAACCAGCTTGCAGGTGCCGATGATATCGTGCAGGTGATGCAACCAAGCTCAAGGAGGAGCTCGATGAAGTTTGTGTTAGTTATGTTGTTTTGTTTCCAGTTGATCAGTAGTGGAGCCCAGTCGAGGCGATCGGGGATCTGTAGCTTTAGGGGTGCTCTTCTTCTATTTTGGTTCCGTAGTCGGACCTTGATTGTATCTGGATGTTGTAATGCTTTATTCATGTATTGTGTGAAGTGGCGATTATAAGCCAACTATGTATCTCTTTTCCTTATTCATTACATGGGTTGTGTGAAGATTACCCCACTTGCGACATTGCTTACAATGCGGTTATGCCTCTAAGTCGTGCTTCGACACGTGGGAGATATAGCCGCATCGTGGGCGTTACAAGCATCAACCTTGGCTTTATCAACTTCAATACCTCTTTCAGAAACTTTATGCCCCAAGACAATATCTTCATTAACCATAAAGTGGCACTTTTCCCAATTCAAGACAAGATTAGTTTCTTCACATCTCTACAAAACTCTATCAAGATTGCTCAAGCAATCATCAAAAGAAGATCCATAGACGGAGAAATCGTCCATGAAACTTCACAAATCTTTTCACAAAAGTCAGAGAATATAGCCATCATGCATCTTTGAAAGGTAGTAGGTGCATTACATAAACCAAAAGGCATACGTCTATAAGAAAAAGTACCAAAAGAGCAAGTAAAAGTAGTCTTTGATTGATCTTTGGCTGACACAGGTATTTGAGAGAAACCAGAATAACCATCTAGAAAGCAAAAATGTGTATGTTTGGATAATCTTTCTAGCATTTGATCGATAAAAGGTAAGGGGTAATGATCCTTTTTAGTGGCCTTATTTAATTTGCGGAAATCAATTACCATCCTATAACCTGTAATAATTCTTTGAGGAATCAGTTCATCTTTATCATTAGGAACGACAGTAATACCTCCCTTCTTAGGGACACAATGGACAGGACTTACCCACTGACTATCAGCAACGGGATAAATTATACCTGCCTCAAGGAGCTTTAGTATTTCCTTTCTTACCACTTCCTTCATTTTAGGATTCAGCCGTCGTTGATGATCACGAACTGGTTTAGCATCTTCTTCCAAATGTATTTTATGTTGACATAGAGTGGGACTAATGCCCTTAAGATCATCAAGAGTATACACAATAGCAGCACGGTGCTTCTTCAGAGTTTTCAATAATCTCTCTTCCTCATGCCATGAAAGGTTAGCACTAATAATAACAGGATATATCTTTTTCTCATCAAGATAAGCATATTTAAGAGTATCAGGAAACGGTTTAAGCTCAAACACAGGATCACCCTTGGGTGGAGGAGGATCCCCTAGGATTTCAACAAGCAAATTGTGTTTCAGAATGGGTTCCTGTGTAAAGAATACTTCATCTATTTCCCTTCTTTCATTCATAAACATATCATTTTCATGGTAGCAAATATTGTTCTAAAGGATCACTAGGAGGTACGGCAATAGAAGCAAGACCAATAATTTCATCATTACTAGGTAATTCTTCTTTACGGCGTTGTCTACTACATTTAGAGAAATTAAATTCATGAGACATATCGTCTAAACCGATGGTAACAACATCCTTTTTGCAATCTATCTTAGCATTAACAGTGTTTAAGAAGGGTCTACCAAATATAATGGGACAAAAGCTATCTTGTGGGGAACCAAGAACAAGAAAATCAGTAGGATATTTAGTTTTCCCACACAAGACTTCAACATCTCTAACAATTCCCATTGGTGAAATAGTATCTCTATTGGTAATGTTTAATTGTGACGTCAATATCTTCTAACTCAACAGGTGCAATATCATGCATAAGTTCTCTATATAGGCCAATAGGTATTGCACTAGAACTAGCACCCATATCACATAAACCATGATAACAATGATCTCCTATTTTAACAGAAATAACAGGCATGCCTACCACAGGTCTAGGTTTATCTTTAGCACAAGGTTTAGCAATTCTAGCAGTTTCATCACAGAAATAAATAACATGCCATCAATATTATCAGCCAAGACATCTTTAACAATAGCAATATCGGGTTCAACTTTAATTTGCTCAGAAGGTGTATAAGTTTTAATATTGCTTTTACGAACCATAGTTGAAGCTTTAGCATGATCCTTTATCCTAACAGGAAAAGGTGGTTTCTCAACATAAGTAGTAGGAACAATAGGATCATTATAAGTGACAGTCTTTTCTTCAACTTTAATAGGTGCAGCTACTTTTACTTCTATGGTAGGATGATATTTAAAACACTTCTCCTTGGGGAGATCAACATGACTAGCAAAGATTCACTGAAAGAAGCTACTATCTCAGAGTCAAGTCCATATTTAGTGCTAAATTTACGGAAAACATCGGTATCCATAAAAGAATTAACACAGTCAAACTTAGGTGTCATACTTGAGTCCTTACCTTTGTCGAGGTCCCAATCTTCAGAGTTGCATTTAATTCTTTCCAATAAATCCCATTTGAATTCAATAGTCTTCATCATAAAAGAGCCAACACAAGAAGTATCAAGCATGGTGCGATTGCTATCAGAAAGCTGAGCATAAAAATTTTGAATAATCATTTCTCTTGAGAGCTCATGATTGGGGCATGAATATAACATTGATTTAAGCCTCCCCCAAGCTTGAGTTATGCTTTCTCCTTCACGATGCCAAAAAGTATATATATAATTGCGATCACGATGAACAAGATGCATAGGATAAAACTTCTAATGAAATTCCAATTACAATCGTTTGTAATTCCATGACCCCATATCATCACATAGCCTATACCATGTCGATGCATCTCCCTTTAAAGATAAAGGGAAGACCTTCTTCTTGACAACATCTCCGGGTACACCTGCGAGCTTAAATAATCCACATACTTCATCCACATATATTAGGTGCTCATCAGGATGCTTTGTTCTGTCTCCTGCAAAAGGATTATCTAGCAGTTTTTCTATCATACCCGAAGGAAATTCAAAGAAGACATTTTCATTTTCAGTAGGTTTAGTATGTTGAGGAGCAACTCTTTGCTCTACTGGTCGGGGTGAAGATACCCCGAACAAGCCCATCATAGGATTACTTTCCATAGTAACAAGTGATAGTAAATTTCAGCACACTATATAAATTTTTCCTTACCAAATTCCACCTACCAAAGGCGCTTCACTCCCCGGCAATGGCGCCAGAAAAGAGTCTTGATGACCCACAAGTATAGGGGATCTATCGTAGTCCTTCCGATAAGTAAGAGTGTTGAACCCAACGAGGAGCAGAAGGAAATGATAAGCGGTTTCTAGCAAGGTATTCTCTGCAAGAACTGAAATAAGTGGTAATAGATAGTTTTCTGATAGGATAATTTGTAACGAGCAACAAGTAACAAAAGTAAATAAAGTGCAGCAAGGTGGCCCAATCCTTTTTGTAGCAAAGGACAAGCCTGGACAAACTCTTATATAGAGAAAAGCGCTCCCGAGGACACATGGGAATATCGTCAAGCTAGTTTTCATCACGTTCATATGATTCACGTTCGGTACTTTGATAATTTGGTATGTGGGTGGACCGGTGCTTGGGTACTGTACTTACTTGGACAAGCATCACACTTATGATTAACCTCTATTGCAAGCATCCGCAAATACAATAAAAGTTTTAAGGTAAACCTAACCATAGCATGAAACATATGGATCCAAATCAGCCCCTTACGAAGCAATGCATAAACTAGGGTTTAAGCTTCTGTCACTCTAGCAACCCATCATCTACTTATTACTTCCCAATACCTTCCTCTAGGCCCAAATAATGGTGAAGTGTTATGTAGTCGACGTTCACATAACACCACTAGAGGAGAGACAACATACATCTCATCAAAATATTGAACGAATACCAAATTCACATGACTACTAATAGCAAGACTTCTCCCATGTCCTCAGGAACAAACGTAAGTACTCACAAAGCATATTCATGTTCATAATTAGAGGGTATTAATATGCATATAGGATCTGAACATATGATCTTCCACCAAATAAACCAACTAGCATCAACTACAAGGAGTAATTAACACTACTAGCAACCTACTAGCACCAATCCCAGACTTGAAGACAAGAATTGGATACAAGAGATGAACTAGGGTTTTGAGAGGAGATGGTGCTGATGAATATGTTGATGGAGATTGCCCTCTCCCGATGAGAGGAGCGTTGGTGATGACGATGGCGATGATTTCCCCCTCCTGAAGGGAAGTTTCCCCGGCAGAACAGCTCTGCCGGAGCCCTAGATTGGTTCCGCCTCGTGGCGGCGGAGTTTCGTCCCAGGAGATGGCTTATGATTTTTTTCTCATCGAAAGACTTCATATAGCAGAAGATGGACATCGGAGGGCCACCAGGGGGCCCACGAGGTAGGGGGCGCGCCCCACCCTCATGGGCAGGGTGTGGCTCCCCTGGTGAACTTCTTGCGCTTAGTATTTTTATATATTGTGAAAATTTCTTCCGTGAAGTTTCAGGACTTTTGGAGCTGTGCAGAATAGGTCTATAATATTTGCTCCTTTTCCAGCCCAGAATCCCAGCTGCCGGCATTCTCCCTCTTTATGTAAACCTTGTAAAATAAGAGGGGATATGCATAAGTATTGTGACATAATGTGTAATAACAGCCCATAATGCAATAAATATCTATATAAAAGCATGATGCAAAATGGGCGTATCACAATCACACGCGACTTTCGGTAGAGAATTGTTTGTGTTAGGCCACCTTGCACAAACGTTTCCACACAAAAAACTATGTGTGATATACATACGAACGGAAATGTTTTTTTGGGATTCACTGTGTGGGATTGACAACCCACAAGTGTAGGGGATCATAACAGTTTTCGAGCGTAGAGTATTCAACCCAAAATTATAGATTCGACACAAGGGGAGCCAAAGAATATTTGAAGGTATTAGCAGCTGAGTTGTCAATTCAACCACACCTGGAGATTAATTATCTGCAGCAATGTGATCAGTAGCAAAGCAATATGATAGTTTTGATAATAGAGACAATAGCAATGGTAACGGTAATAGTGATAGCAATAGTTTTGTAGCAAGTGCAACAGTAATGATAGCAATAGTAACTTAGCAAGAACAATATAAGAGAAATTCGTAGGATAGGTGACTTGTTGGATGATATTCATCATGAGACAATTATAACCTAGGGCGATACGGCACTAGCCCCAGTTCATCAATATAATGTAGGCATGTATTCCGTAAATAGTCATACGTGCTTATGGAAAGAACTTACATGACATATTTTTTCCTACCCTCCCGTGGCAGTGGGGTCCTATTGGAAACTAAGGGATATTAAGGCCTCCTTTTAATAGAGAACCAGAACAAAGCATTAACACATGGTGAATACATGAACTCCTGAAACTACGGTCATCACCAGGAGTGGTCCCGACTATTGTCACTCCGGGGTTGCCGGTGCATAACACGTAGTAGGTGACTATAACTTGCAAGATCGGATCTAGAACATGGATATAATGGTGATAACATAAACGGTTTAGATCTGAAATCATGGCACTCGGGCCCAAAGTGACAAGCATTAAGCATGGCAAAGTCATAGCAACATCAATCTTAGAACATAGTGGATACTAGGGATCAGGCCCTAACAAAACTAACTTGATTACATGATGAATCTCATCCAACTCCTCACCAACCAGCGAGCCTACGAACGAATTACTCTCTCCCGGTGTGGAGCACCGTGGAATTGGCGATCGAGAAGGGTTGGTGATGACGAAGAACGAAGACCCCCCTCTCCGGAGCCCCAAACGGACTCTAGATCTGGCCTCCCGATGAAGAACATGAGGTGACGGCGGCTCCGTCTCGTGGATTGTGATAATTCTTTCTCCCTGATATTTTCAAGAAAAATAGGATTTTATAGCGTCGGTTTCAGGGTCTGCGGGGCCACCAGGTGGGGACAACCCACCTGGGCGCGCCAGGAGGGGTGGGCGTGCCCTGGTGGGTTGTGCCCACCCAGGTGCCCCCCACCAGTGGATCTTGGCTCCAGAAATTCTTGTTTATTATATAAAAAATCCTCGCAAAGTTTTGTTCCATTTTGAGAACTTTTATTTCTGCACAAAAACAAAACCATGGTAGTTCTACTGAAAATAACGTTAGTCCGGGGTTAGTTTCATTCAAATCATGCAAATTAGAGTCCAAAACAAGAGGAAAAACGTTAGGAAAAGTAGATACATTTGAGACGTATCAACTCCCCCAAGCTTAAACCTTTGCTTGTCCTCAAGCAATTCAGTTGATAAACTGAAAGTGAGAAAGAAAAACTTTTACGAACTCTTTTGCTCTCGTTTGCATAAATAAGCTTAAACAGCACCCAGGTTTTCAGCCAACATTATAACTAACCATGCCGACAATAACTCTTAAAGATTATATTAACTCATATCAATAACATAATCCACTAGTGAGCAATAATAAGATATCTCAAACAGTAACTCGTTGTCAAAATAACCATGATATAATATGACAATAGTGGTATCTCGCTCGTCCTTTCTGAGACTGCAAAACATAAATGCAGAGCACCTCGAAACTTCAAGCAGTGACTAAACATTGTAATTCATGGTAGAAAAGATCCAGTCATGTACACCCAACATTAGCTACACACAATGCATAAGTCATGAAAGCAGTGCTCTCAGGTTCTGGCGCTTGTTTTAGAAGGTGATGACACAACATACAAGTAAATAGATAGTCCCTTCACAAAGGGAAGCAGTGATTTGTAGAGGTGCCAGAGCTCAAGTTTTTAAAACAGAGGTAAATGATATTTTGAGACATGCACCCTTTGAGGGAGTCCTGGACTAGGGGGTCCCCGGGCGTCTGGGCTATGTGATATGGGCCGGACTGATGGGCCAAGACGATACAAGATCGAAGGGCCTTCCCATGTGTCCGGATGGGACTCTCCTTTACGTGGATAGAAAGCTTGGCATTCGGATGTGAAGATTCCTTTCTTTTTAAAACGACTCTGTACAACCCTAGGTCCCTTCGATGTCTATATAAACCGGAGGGTTTAGTCCATAGAGGCGATGACTATAATACATGCTAGACATCTAGGGTTTAGCAATTACGATCTTGAGGTATATCAACTCTTGTAACCCCTATACTCATCAAAGTCAATCAAGCAGGAAGTAGGGTGTTACCTCCATCAAGAGGGCCCGAACCTGGGTAAACATCGTGTCCCCTGCCTCATGTTACCTTCGATCCTCAGACGTACAGTTCGGGACCCCCTACCCGATATCGGCCGATTTTGACACCGACATCGGTGCTGTCACTGGGAGTTCCTCTGTGCCGTCGATGGAAGGTTCGATGGCTCGTTCGATCATCTGCAACGATGCTGTTTCGGATGAGACTTTCCTCCCCAGCCAAATTTTCATATTCAGCAGCTTCGCAATGCGTGAAAACTTGATTGGCCACCTTGAGCAGATCGACAGCTACACCCCTGGTCATTAGATCAGTTTCGGGACCTAAACTATGTCGCCAATATCCGAGGAGACTTGATCTTCGAAGGATTCGTGGCCCCGACCGCCGCTCCGGCCTTAGATACATTGCGGACCACCAGGTCCGAAGACAGGAATTTAGAGCCCGCCAGACTCCCTACAATTATGGAGCTCACTAATGGAGATCCGGAAGGGATGACGTCATCGGCAAACCCAAAGATGAACCGAACTCCCCTTGTCTCTAGAGTGCCTGACTCTCCCTTGGACTCTAAATCTGAACTCTCAAGGTCCGTGGCAAGCAGGCGCAGCCAGGAGGCCCTCACCCCGATCGGCCCATCGGACTCTCGCCTCTATGGCCAAACCTTGCTCCTAAACGAGGCTCTGGACTTAATTTGATCCCTCGCCATAACAGAGGAATCGTTTCCAAATTATGCCCAGCCCGGACTAGGGGCTAAGAGCGGGGAATTTCACGTCCCATCCACCACCCACTTCATAGCCACTGTCGAATATCTAACCGACATGCTGGACTATGCCTCCGAAGACATCGACGGTATGGACGACGATGCCGGAGATGATCAAGGCCAAAACCCTCCGTTTACGGGACGTTGGCCGGCCACCTCCACATACGACATATACATGGTGGATACACCCAAAGAGGATGACGATGACGGCAAGAAGGATCCGATTGAGGACAAGCCCGCCGAAGCACCTCCAAAGCGCCGACGTCAGCAGCGCCACTCAAAATCGCGTCGTGAAAAAGACAGCAATACCGACACCAAAGACAATAACACTCCGGAGAACGCCAAAGACCCCGAAGCCCCTCTCGAGCCAATATTCAAACAAGGTGATTGGGAGGATGGGCAAGTTAACCCTGACGATCCTGTCGGGAACAAGGACTCAGAGGACAGTAACTAGCTACCGATCTCCGAAGAGTATGTGAGCCTCAGCGACGAAGATTTTATCATGCCGGAGGAACCCCTCGAACAAGAGCACTTTAAGCGTCGGCTAATCGCCATTGCAAGAAGCCTGAAAAAGAAGCAGCAGCAGCTCCAAGCTAATCATGATTTACTCAATGACAGATGGACTAATGTCCTGGCAGCCGAGGATTATGGCCTCGAACGCCCAACTAAGAGTTACACGAAGCGCAAGCTATTACCACAATTCGATGACGAGGCCCTTGAGCCAATACCGCCAAAGCACAAAACTGCTAACGAGCCCGACCGACCACTACATCGATGGGACATACCGTCTACTCATGACGAACACCAGCCCGCGCCACCCCGCCGTCGGGGCAGGGAGGCAGCGGCCCCGAGCTACACCTACGACCTACGCAAGGACCTGGACAATAGAGCCGGTCAGACAAGTTCAATCTGTGGATCGAGGGGGCATGCCCCAATGCGAGAGGATGGCCATCAGGCCTGGCGTGATAGGCACAACCTCACCCAGGCCGAAAACCGCATACGGGCTTCGTTGGAACTACGCCGCGACATTGCCCGGTACAGGGGCCCCGCACACCACCTATGCTTCACTGATGAAGTGATGGAACATCAGTTCCCAGAAGGGTTTAAACCCATCAACATTGAATCATACGATGGTACGACAAACCCCGCAGTATGGAACGAAGATTTCCTTCTCCATATCCACATGGCATGCAGTGATGACCTCCACGCCATCAAATACCTCCCGCTCAAATTAAAGGGACCAGCTCGGCACTGGTTAAACAACCTCCAAGAGAACTCCAACAATAGTTGGGAAGACTTGGAGGATGCCTTTAGAGACAACTTCCAAGCTACCTATGTTCGGCCTCCAGACGCCGATGACCTCAGCCACATAGTCCAGCAACCCGGAGAGTCAGCCCGAAAACTCTGGACCAGGTTCTTAATTAAAAAGAACCAAATTATGGACTGTCTGGACACCGAAGCCCTCGCGGCCTTTAAACACAGCGTCTGAGACAAGTGGCTTGCCCGACACCTCGGCCAAGAAAAGCCGAAGTCCATGGCTTCCCTTACCGCACTTATCACCCGCTTTTGCGCGGGAGAAGATAGATGGCTAGCTCAGAGAAGCAATAGCACCGGCGACCCTGGCACCTCCAAAGCCAAGGATGGCAATGGCAAGCCACGACGCAACAAGCACAAGTGTCGAAGCAACAAACAAGATACCGAAGACACAACGGTTAACGCCGGATTCAGTGGCTCTAAACCCGGTCAGCGGAAGAAACCATTCAAAGGAAACAGAGATGGTCCATCTAGTTTGGACAGAATACTCGATCGGCCTTGCCAGATTCATGGCACCCCCGATAAGCCTGCCAACCATACCAATAGAAATTGTTGGGTCTTTAAACAGGCTGGCAAGCTCAATGCCAAACACAAGGGGAAAGGGCCACCCAGCGAGGATGACAATAAAGAGCCTCTCCCACAGAACACAAGGGGACAGAAGAAATCCCCCCCCCCCCCCCCCCCCCCGAGGTCAAAACGGTGAACATGATCTACGTCACTCACATCCCTAAACAGGAGCGCAAGCGCACATTAAGGGACGTCTACGCCATAGAGCCAGTCGCCCCAAAATTTAACCCATGGTCATCTTGTCCGATCACTTTCAATCGCAGAGACAATCCGACCAGTATCCGTCACGGAGGATCGGCCGCATTAGTTCTTGATCCAATTATCGACGGATTCCATGTCACGTGAGTCCTTATGGACGGCGGCTGCAGTCTCAATCTGCTTTATCAGGACACCATCCCTAAAATGGGCATTGATCCATCAAGAATCAAGCCCACTAAAACCACCTTTAAAGGGGTAATACCCGGCGTAGAGGCCTGTAGCATAGGTTCCATAACGCTGGATGTCGTCTTCGGCTCACCGGACAACTTCCGGAGCGAAGACCTGATCTTCGACATTGTCCCGTTCCGAAGTGGCTATCACGCACTACTCGGACAAACCACTTTTGCCCGTTTCATTGCAGTCCCACACTACGCATATCTCAAGCTTAAGATGCCTGGACCATGTGGCGTTATAACAGTCAATGAAAACATGGAGCGCTCCCTCCGTATTGAGGAGCATACCGTGGCCCTCGCAGCCGAGGTGCAGGGTGGCCTCGCTAAGCCAAAAATACACTGGTAGTCAAGCCCCGGACCAAACGAGTCTGGTCTACCCTACAGAACGACAGTCTGGCTCATCTAGAGCTAGATTAGCAATTCGGCCTCCGCCAATGCCCCAGCCTGATAGCGGCATATGTACTGCGCGTACATAATTACGCGTTAAAAATACCATGGGCAAGGACGAAGGCATGCTAAACATAGGGTCCACGATACAACTTGACCCTATCTGGACCTACATATTGCTCCACCTTTTTCTTCTTATTTTTATTTTTTTAGGTTCTTTACAGCCCGCATGAATTTCTGGAGCTAACAAGGGGCCCCTTCTAGGCCCCTTATACATACTCGATTGTCGATCCTCTCAAAGGATCCTACACCAAGGTGAAAAGTGGCGCAGACGTGTGGCAGAATGTCCAAAGGATCTTCTAGATCATATTTCCAAATTTAGGACCTGTATACAACTTTCCCTTGTTCTCAGCATGTAAAATAGGTGTGATGCTTATGGCACCTTCTGTAAAAATATGTTTTGACGTACCAATCAGATTATAATGGAAACAGTTTCACCCATCCTTGTTTGGTATTGGCCTTTTTTCCTGTTTCCCACTTTACGTTCAAATTGGCATATACACCTTGGTACGACTTAAATCGCCAGGGACTCTACTCAATCCATATATATATATATAGATATATCTTCAGCAATAGAAAGTACGAATACTCTCAAAGTACACTTCGGCATCCAGAATACTGCATTATATGCATCGGCTCCGAATCAAGTCTTTGGTCAATAGTTGGGTTGCCCAGCTCCTGTGCTTGCTACCATACGTTCTGTTTTCAGCTAAGGTAGTAAAGGGAGAACTACTGCGATTGTGTTTCTGGCTAGCCTTGGTAGAGAAAGAAAAAAACTGACTGTCGTGATGTGGCGAGAGCTGGTCCGCAATTCGGTGACTTGTTAAATCTCTAGCGATTTATTCCATATTACACGAAGGTCTGGCTTTGTTCAGACATGCGTCTAAAGGCATCTATGTTCGATAGCTTCATATGCACCAGAGGCTATCTTACAACCCCATTGTCAAACTCCTATGGCTAAGTGAGAGTGGTAAAGCCGCATAGTTCGATTGCATTGCTCGCCGCACTAACACCTCCTTTACGGACCATGACGTTGGGTCAAGAGTGATTATGTGCTATCCTGAACACCCCGTACTAGTTACATGGGGGCTGAAGCCGATGACTGGCAAACTCTCAAAGATACAAACGGCCGCACAGGAGGAGAAGTAACTCAAGATAATAGGCACAAATATACTACAAAAGCCTCGATTTATGATAAAATGCCTTGGTGGCTCGGATACATTTACTCGAACATAATATCCTTTGAGCGTTGACCCTCTATCAAACGGGCACCTTCAAGGACATTGTTGAAGTAGCGCTCTGGCGTGTGGTGGACCTTGTCTCTGAGCAGACCTTCAACAACTACGCTGGCGGCCTTCATCTTTGCCCAGTGCATCTTGACATGGGCAAAGGCCATCCGCACGCCCTCAATGCATGCCGAGCGCTTTACTGCCTCTATTCGGGGCAAGGCGTCGCCGAGTCGCTTGACCAGGCCAAAGTAGTTGTTCGGAATGGGTTCGGCTTGCCATAGCCGGACTATGATGTCCTTCATGGCCAAACCAGACATCCTGTGCAGCTCTGCCAGCTGCATCATCTGATTATTCAATAGCACAGGCCGCTCCGGTTCCAAGTACTGCGACCAAAAGACCTTCTCCATCGTGTCCCCTTCTTAGGCCCGGAAATACTCGGCGGCTTCGGCAACACTTCTCGGGGGATCTGCAAATGCGTTTGGAGCACTCCATAGTGGATTTAGCAAAGCATATCTCCAAACGCCGAATATACTCTCTAAAAGAAAAGGCTTACCAGCTGCTATCTGTCTGGCTTGCTTGATCTCCTCGCGAGCCGCCTGGGACTCGGACCGAGCCTCCTTCGCAGCGTGAAGAGCCATGGTGAGCTCAGCCGCTTGGGCCTTGTGCTCTCCTCCAAGGACTCACACTTGGTGGCGGCTTCCTGGAGCGCCTGCTCTACTTCGGTCACCTTTGCCTCATACTGAAGGCGGGCGACCTTTTCGGCCTCTACATCCATAGCCGCTTTCTCTCTGGCTACTTTGCTTTCCCTCACCTCCTCCTTGGCTTTGGCAAGGGCATTCTTGAGGGCCTCGACCTCGGTCGCGTTGCCTACAACCATTTACATAGCGGCGCATGAGCTTAAACTCTGAGTTCACATTATAATTTAGGTTGGTAAGGGGGTCTCTTTAAAAAACAAAAAGCATACCCTGGGCCTCATCGAACCGCTTGTTGATATGGTCGATCTCATCGTCAGCCAGCTTCAGTCTCCGCTGGAGTTCAGATACTTCAGCATCCTTAGTTGACGTCGCTAACAGTGAAGCCTATTTATCAAAATAGATGAACGCGTTATCTCTGGTGACTATTTGATCCTCTATCCGTCTCTTTTTTCCAAAGACCCATGTAGAATCTCAAGGGCTACTATCTATATACAGGCATATCCTTCGAATACGAAAAGCAGCTAAAGCATGTTATATCACTTACCTCAAAACCTGTTAACAGGCTAGTGAAAGCATTGTTTAGACCGCTTTTAGCGGACTGAACCTTCTTAACCACCGCACCAATCAGGGTATGGTGCTCTTCCACGACGGAAGCACGTTGAAGTGCTTCCCTCAACATATCCGGCGCCTCCGAATTGATATAGGTCACCGGTAGAGTCGGCACTCCCCCTTCCCTTGAAGGGGGCTACTCGCTCGACTCCGGAGCCATGTGGGTCTCCGGAGTTGTATTCGTCTGGGGGCCGGACTGATCCAGGCCCCTGATATGTCTCCGCCGTATCTACTTTTCCAAACACTTTTGCCCTTGTTTTGGACTCTAACTTGCATGATTTGAATGGAACTAACCTGGACTGACGCTGTTTTCAACAGAATTACCATGGTGTTATTTATGCGCAGAAACAAACGTTCTCGGAATGACCTGAAACTTCACGGAGCAACTTTTTGGAAAATATAAAAAATACATGCAAAAGATGAAGGCCAGGGGGCGCACCACCTATGCACGGAGCAACTCTATATATTGTGTTTCGGGGAGAAAAAAGAGAGAAGAATTCATCACGTTTTATGATACGGAGTTGCTGCCAAGCCCTAAAACCTCTAGGGAGGGCTGATCTAGAGTCCATTCGGGGTTCCGGAGTGGGGAATCCGTCGCCATCGTCATCATCAACCATCCTCCATCACCAATTTCATGATGCTCACCGCCGTGCGTGAGTAATTCCATCGTAGGCTTGCTGGATGGTGATGGGTTGGATGGGATCTATCATGTAATCAAGTTAGTTCTGTTAGGGTTTGATCCCTAGTATCCACTATGTTCTGAGATTGATGTTGATGCTTAATGCTTGTCACTACGGCCCGAGTGCCATGATTTCAGATCTGAACGTATTATGTTTTCATCAATAGATGAGAGTTCTTGATCCTATCTTGCAAGTCTATAGTCACCTATTATGTGTTATGATCCGTTGACCCCGAAGTGATAATAATTGGGAGACTTACCGGTGATAACCGTAGTTTGAGGAGTTCATGTATTCACTATGTGTTAATGCTTTGTTCCGGCACTCTATTAAAAGGAGGCCTTAATATCCCTTAGTTTCCGTAAGGACCCCGCTGCCACGGGAGGGTAGGACAAAAGATGTCATGCAAGTTCTTTTCCATAAGCACGTATGACTATATTCGGAATACATGCCTACATTACATTGATGAACTGGAGCTAGTTCTGTGTCACCCTAGGTTATGACTGTTACATGATGAACTGCATCCGGCATAATTCTCCATCATCGATCCATTGCGCACGAGCTTTCAATATATTGTTCTTTGCTTATTTTACTTTCCCGTTGCTATTGCTATCATCACTACAAAATACCAAAACATTACTTTTACTACTGCTACCTTTTGCTACCGTTACCACTACTATCATATTACTTTGCTACTAAATACTTTGCTGCAGATACTAAGTTTCCAGGTGTGGTTGAATTGACAACTCAGCTGCTAATACTTGAGAGTATTCTTTGGCTCCCCTTGTGTCGAATCAATAAATTTGGGTTGAACACTTTACCCTCGAAAACTGTTGCGATCCCCTATACTTTTGGGTTATCAAGACTATTTTCTGGCGGCGCCGTTGCCGGGGAGCATAGCTCTACTCTTTGAGTCACTTGGGATTTATATCTGCTTATCATTATGAAGAACTTGAAAGATCCAAGAACTAAGATTTATCCCTCAACTACGAGGGGAGGTATGGAACTTCCATCTAGCTCTGCACTTGATTCACCGTCTGTTTCAAGTAAGCTTGTGACACCTAAACCTGCTTCTGCTGTTCGTTCTGATATGTCGCATGTTATTGATGATGCTACTTTTGCTATACATGATACTAATGATGAAACTACTTCTATGCTTGATACTACTGTGCCACTTGGTGAATTTCTTGATGAACAACTTGCTAGGGCTAGAGAGATTGAAAATATTGAATCTGATAATACTGATGAAATTGATGATGAAGACTTGCCTATTATTCCTGAGGGTTATGTTTTTGATAAAGAAGCTTCTTTAGCTATTTGAGCTTGTAAAGATAGATATGAACTTAAGAGGTTATCAGCTAAATGGAATAAGCAATCTCTAAATGCTAGAATGAAACCTGACCCTGCTTTTGCTACTTCACCTATCTGTGTTACCGATAAGGATTATGAATTCTCTATTGATCCTGATATAATTACTTTGGTTGAATCTGATCCTTTTCATGGCTATGAATCTGAATCTGTTGTGGCACATCTTACTAAATTAAATGATATAGCCACCCTGTTCACTACTGATGAGAGAACTCGTTACTTTTATATCCTTAAAATATTTCCGTTCTCATTAAAGGGTGATGCTAAGATATGGTTTAATTCTCTTGATCCTGGTTGTGTGCGTAGTCCCCAGGATATGATTTATTACTTCTCTGCTAAATATTTCCCTGCTCATAAGAAACAATATGCTTTAAGGGATATATATAATTTGTGCAAATTGAAGAAGAGAGTCTCCCACAAGCTTGGGGGAGGCTTCTTCAATTACTTAATGCTTTGCCTGATCATCCTCTTAAGAAAAATGAAATACTTGATATCTTTTATAATGGACTAACCGATGCCTCCAGAGATTACCTAGATAGTTGTGCTGGTTTTGTTTTCAGGGAAAGAACACCGGATGAAGCTGAAATTCTATTGAATAATATGTTGACAAATAAAAATAATTGTAAACCTCCGGAGCCAATTCCTGAGCCAATTCCTTAACCCACTCCGAAGAAGAGGGGTATTCTATTTCTCAGTCCTGAAGATATGCAAGAGGCAAAGAAATCTATGAAAGAAAATGTATTAAAGCTGAAGATGTTAAGAATTTACCTCCTATTGAAGAAATACATGGTCTTAATTTACCGCCTGTTGAAGAAACATATGATCTTAATCCTTTACCTATTGAATAAATTCATGGTCTTGATAACCCGACACAGGTAGTAAAGGTAAATTCTCTCTATAGATATGATAAAGCTGAAATCCCATTTACCAAGTTTGCTAGCCCATGCTTAGATGAGTTTGATAAATTGATGGCTAAGCAAGAATATTTTAATGCTTATTTTGGTAGACAATTGAAATGCAATTCAAATATGCTTGAACACTTGGGTGATTATATGGATAATGTCAAAGGTGAACTTAAACTTATAAGTAAACATGCTTCTATGGTTACCACTCAAGTAGAACAAGTACTTAAAGCTCAAAATGATTTGCTCAGTGATTTAAATAGCAAGAATAATGATAATGATGTTAGAGTTATGACTAGAGGTGGCAAAATGACTCAGGAACCATTGTATCCTGAAGGCCACCCTAAGAGAATTGAGCAAGATTCTCAAAGAAATAATATAGATGCACCTAGTCCTTCTAAAAGAAAGAAAAAGAAAAATGATAGGACTTTGCATGCTTCTAATGAACCTATTACTGAAACACCTGAGAATCCAAATGATATTTCTATTTCTGATGCTGAAACACAATCTGGTAATGAACCTGAAGCTAGTGATAATGCTAATAATAATGTTCATGGTGATGGTCAACCTAGTAATGATAATGATATAGAAATTGAACCTGTTGTTGATCTTGATAACCCACAATCAAAGAATCAACGTTATGATAAGAAAGACTTTGTTGCTAGGAAACATGGTAAAGAAAGAGAACCTTGGGTTCAGAAACCGATGCCTTTTCCTCCCAAACCATCCAAGAAAAAGGATGATGAGGATTTTGAGCGTTTTGCTGAAATGATTAGACCTATCTTTTTGCGTATGCGATTAACTGATATGCTCAAAATGAATCCTTATGCTAAGTATATGAAAGAAATTGTTACAAATAAAAGAAAGATACCGGAAGCTGAAATTTCCACCATGCTTTCTAATTATACTTTTAAGGGTGGAATACCAAAGAAACTTGGAGATCCTGTGTACCAACTATACCATGCTCCATGAAAAGAAACTATGTTAAAACTGCTTTATGTGATCTTGGAGCCGGTGTTAGTGTTATGCCTCTGTCTTTATATCGTAGACTTGATTAGGATAAGTTCACACCTACTGAAATATCTTTGCAAATGGCTGATAAATCAACTGCTATACCTGTCGGTATTTGTGAGGATGTGCCTGTTGTAGTTGCAATCTTTAATATTTTAACGGACTTTGTTATTCTTGATATTCCCGAGGATGATAGTATGTCGATTATTCTTGGAAGACCCTTTTTGAATACTGCAGGGGCTGTTATTGATTGCACTAAGGGCAATGTCACTTTTCATGTTAATAGTAATGAGCATACGGTACACTTTTCGAGGAAACAACCTCAAGTTCATAGTATCAACTCTATTGGAAAAATTCCATCGATTATATTTGGAGGTTTTGAATTTCCTCTTCCTACTGTCAAGAAGAAATATGATATTCTTATTATTGGGGATGTGCATATCCCCGTTGAGGTAACATAGTGTTATTCGAAATTTCTCCGGTTCCATGTTATTCGGAATGAGTTCGTTAACAAGACTTGATCAACCTTGTTAGTGGATTCCTTTTGATGATCGTGAGATGGATGAAACTAGAAGGCACAACCTTCTGTACCCTCCTCTTACTTTCTATTATTTATAATAAATAAAATAAAAATTAGTATTTTTCTGTCTGTTATCTGATTATCCGTGCAATATAAAAATACCCTGAAAATAAAAGTTCTCCAAATGCCCTGAAATTTAAATATGATTTTTTCTGGAATATTTGAGATTATTTGGCAGTGAGAATACAACAGGAGGAGCTGGCACCTGGCCACAAGGGTCAGGGGCGCGCCCTACCCCCCTAGGCGCGCCCCCTGCCTCGTGGGCCCATGGTGGCCCTCCTCCACTTATCCTTTCACCCACACACTCCTTCTCCCCCCAAACACGAATAACCAGCTCAAACCCGAGTCCAAGCTCGTTTTGCTGCCATTTTCGAACTCCTAGCTCAAAGCACCTCTCACAAAACTGCTTGGGCAGATTGTTCCTTGGTATGTGACTCCTCCATTGGTCCAATTAGTTTTTGTTTTAGTGCTTTATTCATTGCAAATTTTTGCTTCTTAGGTGACCCTGTTCTTGAGCTTCCATGTCAAATTTATATGGTCAAAAGTAGTTTTGATGCATGATATAGGCCCTAGGCACTTGTAGGAGTAGTTGCTATCAATATTATTGAGTTTGGTTTACTTTTATTTTGAAGTTACTAAAAAATTTCAGAATTTTTCAAAGGAAGAAAAATGCTTAGGAAAATGTTCCAAGGTGGTTCCTCAAGGAAGCAAGGACCCAGGCTTGCAATGCGTGATGCTGATGAAGAGCCACCAAGAGACGCTCCAGTGCGTCCTTGTGAGTGGCCTTCTAAAAATTTTATGGATCAAGCAAGAATTAAGGAAGAATTCAACGCATATTTGCGTAATGCCGATCTTGTGAGCTTCGAGGAAGAGAAGTGCAGCCAGTATCACAATCTCACTAGTACCTTTGTGAGGAGGTTTGAATTTTCATCTTCACGTAATTCTCCAACTGTCCCGTTTGATCTTTATGAAAATTCTTATACTATGGACTTAGAGGATTTTACCACTGCTTGCAAACTTCCACAATCGGGTAGTATAAGGGATCCTCGCATATCTGAATTTAGAGATTTTCTTGCTAGCATAACTTTGGAGAATCTAGAGATATAACACAAGCTACCATAGGGAGCATTCACTTTCCTGCTATACATTATTTTGCTCTCTTCATAGGTAGATGCATTAATGGTAAAGATGAGGCATGTCACATGTGTGTCCCTGACCTCAGTATTCTTAGGAGTGCTGTGTTAGGAGACAAATCTTATAATTTGGGAGCCATTGTTGCACGTAGGTTGCATCTTAATAGAATTAATGGAGATTTCTTTGGAGGAATTTATGCAACCCGCATAGCTAATTTTCTTGGTGTAGCCATACGCGAAGATGATATTGAATTACCACCTGCTTACCTAGACTTTAATGCTATGGTTCACCACCAGTTTGTCGAGAGGAATGAATCACCTCTCCAGTATCGACTAATCTTTGACAGACGTTGTGCTGTCCATATTACTCTCCCTGCTCCTGCCTTCTTTGGTCATCAGGCAAAAGGAAGATATGTTATTACCAGAGAGGAGGCAGATGAGTCCGAGAGGAGAGCGGAGGCCGCTCATCGCCACGCTGCAGCTCAAGAGGCGATAGCCGCTGCATCTCAGTACGACTATCGGTGTCAAAACCGGTGGATCTTGGGTAGGGGGTCCTGAACTGTGCGTCTAGGCCGGATGGTAACAGGAGGCAGGGGACACAATGTTTTACCCAGGTTCGGGCCCTCTTGATGGAGGTAAAACCCTACGTCCTGCTTGATTAATATTGATGATATGGGTAGTACAAGAGTAGATCTACCACGAGATCGGAGAGGCTAAACCCTAGAAGCTAGCCTGTGGTATGATTGTATGTTGTGGTTGTTGTCCTACGGACCAAAACCCTTTGGTTTATATAGTCACCAGATTGGGTTAGGGTTACACAAGGTCGGTTACAAAGGAGGAGATATCCATATCCGTATTGCCTAGCTTGCCTTCCACACTAAGTAGAGTCCCATCCGGACACGAGACGAAGTCTTCAATCTTGTATCTTCATAGTCTAACAGTCTGGCCAATGGAGATAGTCCGGCTGTCCGGAGACCCCCTAATCCAGGACACCCTCGGTAGCCCCTGAACCAGGCTTCAATGACGATGAGTCCGGCGCGCAGTATTGTCTTCGGCATTGCAAGGCGGGTTCCTTCTCTGAATACATCACAGAAGAATTTGAATACGAGGATAGTGTCCGACCCTGCAAAATAAGTTCCACATACCGCCGTAGAGAGAATAATATTTTCGCAAATCCAATTTGCTGACTTGTTTGGAAGCATGACGTTATGTCATGGCCCGGTGATTATTCGAACCATTTTTTCTTTAACCAGCCCCGCACATAACGCGAGGCAACTTTTTGACACGTCTTGTCAAAGAAGAGATCGTGTCCCCTTATTACGGGATTCTAATCAATATGGGCGTGGGTGACCCAACCGCGCCATCAATTACGGCCCTTGGGGGATAAGTGAGTTTTACCAGGCAAGTGGGGACGCTTAGCTTCGTCCGCCCATATAAAGGGATAAGGATTCACCTTTCTATCCACGCCTTCTTCCTCATTTGCTCGTCCGTTTTCGCACACTCGAGCTCTAGCGCCCAAGTCCGCACTTCCCACCTCAACCTTCTCCAACCATGTCCGGAGCAGGAGGCAGGTGGATGGTCTCCTCCGTCACGGAGGGAGACATCAAGAAGCTGCGCGGAGCCGGATACTTAGCCGCGAGCATCGCGCATCGGCTGCCCGCTGTGGGGCAGATCGTCCCTACCCCGGAACCTCATGAGAGGGTAGTTTTCCTTCACCACTTCCTCCGCGGACTAGGGTTTCCCCTCCATCCATTCGTCAGTGGTCTCATGTTCTACTACGGGCTGGACTTTCATGATCTAGCCCCGAAGTTCATCCTCAACATTTCGGCGTTCATCGTCGTGTGTGAGGCTTTCCTCCGCATCCGGCCCCACTTCGGCCTGTGGTTAAAGACCTTCAATATCAAGCCGAAGGTAGTACGAGGCCAACAAGTAGAATGCGGCAGAGCCATGGTGGGCAAGATGCTCAACGTCATATGGCTCGAAGGCTCCTTCGTGGAGACAATAAAAGGATGGAAATCGGCGTGCTTCTACATCACCGAGCCGCGCGACGCCAAATGGGCGGCAGCCCCTGAGTTTCGATCCGAATTCCCAACACGGCTCACTTCTTGGAAAGAGAAGGGCTTGTCGTGGGGTTCATCGGTGGAGCTGGATGGACTCCAGAAATGTATCCGGAGCATGGCGAGCAAGAAGCTTAAGCTTGTCAACATAGTCCAAGTTATGCTCATCCGCCGGATCCTCCCGTGCCAACAACGGGATTTCACCTTGTGGGAGTTCGACCTGGCCCAGCACCAGACTCTGAGCGAGCTCTTCGATACTACGCACAAGGACGTCTGGAAGGTGCTGCTCAAGGGCGCCGAGGCCCCCCCTTCTCTCGCCGAGGACCGCGGACTAAGCGCAAAGCGCCTAGCGCGTTCGGTGACTTCAATACGTCCTGTAGGACATTTATTTTCCCTATTAGAATTATGCGCGGGGTCTAATCTCCATGCCTTTGATAGGACTAGGTGGAGATGTCGGGGCAGATTAACTGTCCGGCCCATTTGCCCGGAGACACTGCGGGCGCTCTCCTGACGGAGATGCTGGCTCCGGCTCCTTACAAGGTGCCGGAGAAGACCAAGAAGGCCAAGGGAACCCAAAAGAGTTCCCGGCGCCAGGTGTTATCGGACTCATTGTCCGATAACTCTGCGGCACACTCTTCCCCTGAAGACGAGGATGAAGAAGAAGATGCTCCCCCTCCAGGCGGAGGAGACAAGAAAAGGATGGCCGCCCCAACTGGGGAGGCCGAAGGGTCCAAGAAGGGAAGGACTCTCCTTCCGTACAGTTCCACCGCCGCCGACGAAGGCAAAGACGAGTGGTTGCCTAGGGCCAAGCCCCCGGGGAGATCGTAAGTATTCGGATACCAGAGTAACTCATAGAATTCATTTGTCGCACTGTTTTCCCTGACGCCGAACATAATTATGCAGGCCGCCACGAGCCAATATCGAGGTATCATCGGACGGCACCCTGGGCTCGTCGGACATGGACAGCGATCCATTCCCGACCGCCACCTCCCCTCATCCTGCCGACGACGTCGAGGTGCTGTCTCAAGAGGCACCGGACCGAGGGGAGACAGTCCCGGAGGTGCCTCAAGGCGACCTTCTGGACTCCGGGAGCCGAGGGGACGGGGCCCTTGAGAGCTCCGAGTTTGGCCCTCAGCCGAACACCGTGCCGGAACCTCCAGCGGTTCCAGGCTCGGGCAGGCGGCCTCCTTCTAAGAGGGGCAAGATGCCTGTGCCGGTGACCTCTGTCCATCTAGAGGCGCCGGACAATCTGCTGGAAGCACTTCGTAGCGCTTCCATCGATGAGGAGCACCGTACTGTTGTGAGTGCGGTGGTCCAGAAGGTTCGGTCCGCCAAGAGCGGGTTGACTGAAGCCTGTGCCAGCCTTCTAACAGGCTTTGAGGTAAGTGTTTTAAAATGTAGTAGAAATATTACTGCGTAGACAGTAGCCCTGATGCTTTGTTCGGTGTTCTCAAAGAAAAGCCGAACAGAGGATCAAATAATATCGCATGAGTCTAATATAAGTGTGTCAATATGCATATGCAGGCTTCGCTGCTGGCGTCCGCCGCACTGACTGCGGAGGTCACCGTACTGAAGCAGGACCTCAAGGGGTCCAGGAAAGAGCTCGGCCTTGCCAAGAGGCAGCTCGAGGAGAACAAGGGTAAGTAATACCCTGTCTATAGATATGTATATATAAAAGAAGATGCGATTGCAAAATGACAGGATCATCGTATATTTGCCAGGGGCCACAACCGAGGTGGCGACCCTGAAGCAAGCGCTAACCAAGGCCGAAGATAAAGCGGCCAAGGAGCGCGCCGAGCGAGAGAAGCACGAGGCTCGGGTGGGCGAGGTGCAGCAAGAGCTCCAGGCTCTCGTGGCGAAGCACGAGGCATTGGAGTTTGACTCAAAGACGTGGGAGTCTGAGCTTGCCGCGGCCCTCAAGAGCGCAAAAAGTGCCAAGGCCAAAGCCCAAAAGGCTCTCCAAGAGATCGACGCGATGAAGTATGATTACTTACCCGAATCCGGAGCTCTCCAGGAGCATTCGCAGATTTGCCCCGCAGCATGTCCGATGCCGCACAATTTTACTAGGCCGAGGATGGAAGCTCAACAGAGAAGCTGTTCTGGTCTCAGTATGCTGAGGCCGAACACCCAGTGCCAATGAGCGACCAGCTGAAGCAGATGGTCGAGCTACATAAGGCGGCCGATCGGGCCATGAAGAGCTTCATAGTCCGGCTGTGGCCTGGCGACGCCCTTCCGAACAGCTTCTTCGGCCTGGTGAGGCGGCTTGTGGATGCCTGCCCACGGCTGGAGGTCGTCAAGCGATCTGTCTACATTGAAGGTGCACGCCGGGCTTTCGCCCGTGTGAAATTGCAGTGGGTCAAGCTAGACGCCGTGAAGCTGATCAAGGAGGGGCCACCGGAGGGCAAGGAGCACCGCCACCCCGAGATGTACTACGAGGGTGTTCTGCTGGGTGCCCGTCTCATCGCGGATGAGTGTTCAAAAGATGTAATATTTGAATGAGACATTCTCGTTTTATCCTGTATTTATGAAAACTATTTTCATATGCACTATGCAACGCTTGTTTGAATTTAAAATATTACCTTCTGTTTGTCTGTTTATCCAATCTGAGAGATGGCTAGTCCTCGGCTTCTGCCCCCATTCCACGAGTGCTGGGGTGTTCGGGATAAACCTGAGCACTCTTGTTCCCATGTTTGGGTCCTTCGAGGGAGGTGCTCAGCACAGCAAACAAGGCAACCGGACTAATAATGCTTTATCACTCTCACTTAGCCATAGAATTCTATAATTTTAAATTTCGGCGAAGCCCCTGGTATTCGGAAGGCCGAATTCGGGGCGCGATACACGCCTTTAAGCTGGACAGGGCCGGCCCCTCGCTCTAAGCGGCATAAGTCTTTAGGGACTTGAAAACCTCGCTGAACAGCGACTAGTCTCTCGCCTTATCATGACAGTCAGTTTTAGCTTTCTCTACTGAGGTGCTGAACCCAGCAGAACCGGGGCACAATCGTAGTAGCTCTCCTAGCGATACCTTAGCTGATAGAGCGGAATGTAAGGTACCAAAACATAGGAGCCGGGCAAACCCAACATTTGACCAAAGACATAATTCGGAGCTGATGCATATAATGCTATAAGTTCGGGGTGCCGCACTTGTGAAAGTGTTCGGACTTTTCACACCGCATTGTGGGGTACGTAAGCCCCTGGTGTATTGGTCGTACCAAAGTGTACGGTTGCAAGGCGTCATTAATGAACACACACACACACACACACACACACATATATATATATATAACAAGAATGCAATAATAGTCGTAATGTCATGCATTGTTTATTCGAAAAAATTGCGTTAAAGCAGAGTGATACAGATAGTGCGATAAGCAAAGAGTAGGACTATGTCCCTTCCAAGGGCAAGCTGAGGAATGATATTAAATCGAATATTTCGCTCGTTGCTGTAATCCACTTGGGAATTCCGTGGTATGACGTAGCTGTCTGCCTCCTTGGTTGCTACATCATGTGTTCGGCAATAGTGCTGCCGGACAGTGTTTCCAGATATTAAGATCCTGAAAAAAAAGGAAAATAACCAAACGGGAAGCCCCTAGTGCGGTTTAAGCCGCGTCCTGGGGCGTGCCGCAGTTGTGCCCCCCTCCCCATCTGTGCCCATGGTATTTTTAATGCGTAATTATGTACGCGCGGCACGAGTTTCGCCGTTGGGCTAGGATTGGGGTGGCCGCCATATTGCTACGCGAGCTCAGATCGCGCCAGGTGGTCTATTTGCCAATTGCTCCGAGCGCGCTTGAAGGTGTTCGGGCTTTGAAGCGCCGAACTGGTTGATTGCCTTGAGAGGCTGCTTTGCGCTTCTGCTGCGAGGGCCGCGGTGTGCTCCTCTGTTCGGAGGGAGTGCTCTGAGTTTCCATTGACTGTAATAACCCCGCGAGGTCCTAGCATCTTGAGCTTGAGGTATGCATAATGCGGTACCGCATTGAATCTAGCAAATGCGGTTCGCCCAAGCAGCGCATGATAACCACTGCGGAACGGGACTATATCGAAGATTAACTCTTCGCTTCGGAAGTTATCCGGGGATCCGAATACCACTTCTAGTGTAATTGAGCCTGTGCAATGGGCCTCCACACCTGGAATGATGCCTTTAAAGGTCGTTTTTGTGGGTTTGATCCTTGAGGGGTCTATACCCATTTTGCGCACTGTGTCCTGATAAAGCAGGTTTAGGCTGCTGCCGCCATCCATAAGCACTCGAGTGAGGTGGAATCCGTCAATGATTGGGTCTAGGACCAGTGCGGCAAATCCGCCATGACAGGTACTAGTGGGGTGGTCCCTGCGATCGAAGGTGATCGGACAGGAGGACCAAGGGTTGAACTTTAGGGCGACTGGCTCCAACGCATATATGTCCCTGAGTGCACGCTTCCGCTCCCTCTTGGGCATGTGGGTCGCGTATATCATGTTCACCGTCCACACTTGCGGGGGAAACCTCTTCTGCCCTCTGGTGTGCGGCTGTCGGGGCTCCTCCTCGTCGTCGCTATGCGACCCCTTGTCCTTGTTTTCGGCAATTAACTTGCCGGCCTGCTTGAACACCAAACAATCCCTGTTGGTGTGATTGGCTAGCTTGTCTGGGGTGTCGTGTATTTGACAGGAGCGATCGAGTATACGGTCCAAGCTGGACGGACCCGGCGTACTTTGTTTGAATGGCTTTTTCCGCTGACCGGGTTTAGAGCCTTTGAATCCGGCATTGATTGCCGTATCCTTAGTATTTTCGCTGTTAATGCGGCGCTTATGTTTGTTGAGACGTGACCTGCTATTGCCGTCCTTGGTATCTGAGGTACCATGGTTCTTTGATATGTTATTACTGCGAGCTAGCCAGCTGTCTTCTCCCGCACAAAAGCAGGTCATGAGCATCGTGAGAGAGGCCATAGATTTCGGCTTTTCCTGACCAAGGTGCCGGGCTAGCCAGTCGTCTCGGATGTTGTGTTTGAAAGCCGCTAAGTCCTCCGCATCCAAACAGTCGACGATTTGATTTTTCTTTGTAAGGAACCGAGTACAGAATTGCCTCGCCGACTCTTCTGGCTGCTGAATTATGTGGCTCAAGTCATCGGCGTCTGGTGGTCGCACATAAGTGCCCTGAAAGTTGTTGAGAAATGCGGCTTCCAGATCTTCCCAACAGCTAATGGAGTCCGCGGGCAAGCTGTTAAGCCAATGCTGCGCTGGTCCTTTGAGCTTTAGTGGGAGGTATTTGATGGTGTGTAAGTCATCACCGCGGGCCATGTGGATGTGGAGGGGGAAATCCTCAATCCATACTGCGGATCTGTTGTGCTGTCGTATGATTCAATATTTACAGGTTTGAAACCTTCTGGCAATTGATGTTCCATTACTTCGTCTGTGAAGCATAAGAGGTGTGCGGCGCCTCTGTATTGTGCTATATCGCGATGCAGCTCGAATGGGTCTTGCCCGCTGTGTTCGGCCCGACCGGATTTCCTTTACTGTATCCGGCGTGACGTTTATCGTCTCGCAGAGTGGTGCACCGTCGTGATCCATAGATCGATCTTGCATGCTTTTCTGTGTCCTCCAATATGTCTCGCAGGTTTGGCGTATCTCCCCATGCCATTTTATTTGAATGGCGCCGGGGTGGAGGCTGAGCTTTTGGCTGGAATGCCTCTCTATCACGGCCACGAGGTGGCCGATCAGCCGTATCATATGCTTCTTCCTCCAGTTGGGGTAGTAACCTGCACTTTGGGTAATTATTAGAGGGGCGCTCGAGTTTATATTCCTCGGCCGCGAGGACTTCAGTCCATCTGTCAGCTAGCAGATCTTGATCAGCTTGAAGCTGCTGCTGCTTTTTCTTCAGGCTATTTTCCGTGGCCATAAGCCGGCGCTTGAAGCTCTCTTGTTCGATGGGATCCTCTGGTACGACGAATTCATCGTCGCCAAGGCTTGCCTCGTCTTCGAAGGGGGGCATGTAATTGTCATCCTCCTCCTCATCGTCTGCCGCTCTCTCAGGAGAGCTGGCTCCTTCATCCTCCCGCTCTAAATCTTGCTGGAGGGGATTGTTGTTGTCTTCGGCACTATCCGGAGTGTTATTATCTCCTGTGCCGGTATCACCACTTTTGCTTTGGCGGGACTTAGAGCGGCGCTGCTGACGTCGACGCTTGGATTGCTTCTTGGAGGGGTCATCCTCCGCTATCTCATCGCCATTGCCTTCGTTGGGTGTATCCACCATGTATATGTCATATGATGAGGTGGCTTTCTAGTGCCCTATAGGCGCTGGTTCATGTTCGTCTCCTACATCGTCGTCCATACCGTTGATGTCTTCGGAGTCGAAGTAGAGAATGTCGGTTAAATCATCGACAGTAGCTACGAAGTGGGTGGTGGGTGGGTGTCGAATTTCTTCGTCGTCCGCATCCCAATCCAGTTGGCCATAGTCCGGCCAGGGCTCTCCTGACAAAGAGAGATACCTTAGTGAATTCAGAATGTCGCCGAAGGGTGAGTGCTGAAAGATATCCACGGTGGTGAATTCCATGATCAGCGCCCAATCGGTTTCGAGTGGCAGGGGCGCGGGCGGTTCGGAGTACGGAAAAGAGTCCGGCACCTTGGAGTCACGGGCTTCGCGGAGGATTTGGGTGGTGTTCAGCTCGATCGCCGTTGAGACTGCAGCCCCTGAGGCGGTGTCTAGCCACCCATCCTCGATTGGCGTAGTTGGCTCCGAGCTAAGGGTCGGAGCTGATGCGGGCGCGGCCTCTGGGGTACTGTTCGGCGGCAGAGCTAGGTCATACCCATCGTGACAGTGCGGCGTGCCCGACTGTGGCTCGAATCCGTCGAAGATCAAGTCTCCGCAGATGTCGGCTGTGTAGTTCAATCTTCCAAATCTGACCTGACGGCCAGGGGCGTAGCTTTCAATCTTCTCCAGATGGCCAAGCGAATTAGCCTGTAGTGCAAAGCCACCGAATACGAAGATCTGTCCGGGGAGAAAAGTCTTACCCTGGACCGCATCGCTATTGATGATAGTAGGAGCCATCAAGCCTAACGGCGACGACACAGAGGAACTCTCAATGAAAGCACCAATGTCGGTGTCAAAACTGGCGGATCTCGGGTAGGGGTCCCGAACTGTGCGTCTAGGCCGGATGGTAACAGGAGGCAGGGGACACAATGTTTTACCCAGGTTCGGGCCCTCTTGATGGAGGTAAAACACTACGTCCTGCTTGTTTAATATTGATGATGTGGGTAGTACAAGAGTAGATCTACCACGAGATCGGAGAGGCTAGACCCTAGAAGCTAGCCTATGGTATGATTGTATGTTGTGATTGTTGTCCTACGGACTAAAACCCTTCGGTTTATATAGACACCGGAGAGGGTTAGGGTTACACAAGGTCAGTTACAAAGGAGGAGATATCCATATCCGTATTGCCTAGCTTGCCTTCCAGGCAAAGTAGAGTCCCATCCGGACACGAGACGAAGTCTTCAATCTTGTATCTCCATAGTCTAACAGTCCGGCCAATGGAGATAGTCCGGCTGTCCGGAGACCCCCTAATCCAGGACTCCCTCAACGACCCTAACTATTATTATGGATATCCGCCAGGCCAGCCGTGGCCATAGACCAACTTAGGCCAAAAGCCTAAGCTTGGGGGAGTATGTATTTCTCACCAGCATTACATTTATGTTCACACACTTATTGGTAGATGTCGGTGCTCATACTTTTTCATTGTATCATCCATGCTAGTTTAATTTCCTTTTTATGCTTTCTTCTTGTGTGTTTGATAAACCTTAACCAAAATTAAAAAACTTATTTGTAGCTTTTAATTAGTTTACTTTCCATGCCTGTAGTAGTAATTAAAAAGAAAACCCAAAAAGATTTCCTGTTCTTCCTTTACTTGTTGGGAGCTCTCCCGTGTAAATAGTTTTATTTCTTTTCTTCGGGGGTCGACAGGAGAAGACCATAATTAAATTGTTGAAGTGTCTCTTGTATGCATACTTGTTGATCTGACAAAAGAGCCCATATTTTCTTCTCTTGTTTATTGAATGCTTGCAGATTCCAGCTTAGTCCAATGCACGTGCACTATTATTATTATTCACATCATTCGGTCGTGCAAGTGAAAGGCAATTATGACGATATATGATGGACTGACAGAGATAAGAAAGGCTGGCATGAACTCGACCTCTCTTGTTTTTGTAAATATGATTAGTCCATCGTTCCTGATTCAGCCTATTATGAATAAACATGTTTGCAATGACAACTAGAGATTATAGTTTCTTGTGCCCTGCTTGATTAGCTATGAGTTATAATTGTTTACCTTGCGTGCCAACATGCTATTAAAATGGTTATGATGTGCTATGATAGGGTGGTATCATCCTCTGAATGATTTAAGTGACTTGACTTGGCACATGTTCACGCATGTAGTTGAAACAAAATCAACATAGCCTTCACGATATTTATGTTCATGCTGGATTATATCCTACTCATGCTTGCATTCAGTGTTGATTAATTTTAATGCATGTTCATGACTGTTGTTTCTCTCTAGCTGGTCGCTTCCCAGTCTTTTGCTAGCCTTCACCTGTACTAGGTGGGAATACCGCTTGTGCATCCAAACTCCATAAACCCCAAAGTTATTCTACATGAGTCCACTATACCTACCTATATACGGTATCTACCTATCGTTCCAAGTAAATTTGTATGTGCCAAACACTAAACCTTCAAATAAATATCCTGTTTTGTATGCTCGAATAACTCATGTATCAACTAGGGTTGTCCGTATCTTCCATGTTAGGCGGGTTATTCTCAAGAGGAGTGGACTCCGCTCCTCACTCACGAGAAAGTGGTTGGTCACCAGGATGCCCAGTCCCATGCTTTATGCAAACTAAATCAAAATAATTGCAAACAAAACTCCCCCTGGGACTGTTGTTAGTTGGAGGCACTCGTTGTTTCGAGCAAGCCATGGGTTGATGCTTGTTGGTGGAAGGGGGGGTATAAACTTTACCATTCTGTTTGGAAACCACCTATAATGTGTGTAGCATGGAAGATATTGCCATCTCTTGGTTGTTATGTTGACAATGAAAGTATACCGCTCAAAATATTATTCACCTCTATTTCAAAATCGAGCTCTGGCACCTCTACAAATCCCTGCTTCCCTCTGCGAAGGGCCTATCTATTTACTTTTATGCTGAGTCATCATCCTCTTATTAAAAAGCTCTAGTTGGAGAGCACCGTTGTCATTTGCATTCATTACTATTAGTTTACATTGAGTATGACTTGACTGGATCTCTTTTACCATGAATTACAATGTCTAGTCAGTCCTGGGTCTTTAAAGGTGCTCTGCATTTATGTTTTGCGGTCTCAGAAAGGGCTAGCGAGATACCATCTTGTTATATCATATTATGATTGTTTTGATAAAGTGTTGTCATCCAAGATTTATTATCATTGCTCGCTAGTTGATTATGCTATTGATATGAGTAAACTTGAGACCTAAGCGTTATTGCGAATGTGGTTAGTTATAATCTTTGCTGAAAACTTGAATGTTGCCTTTACATATTTACAACAACAAGAGCAAACAGAGTTTGTAAAAGTTTTTCTTTATCACATTCAGTTTGTCAACTGAATTGCTTGAGGACAAGCAAAGGTTTAAGCTTGGGGGAGTTGATACGTCTCCATCATATCTACTTTTCAAAACACTTCTGCCCTTGTTTTGGACTCTAACTTGCATGATTTGAATGGAACTAACCCAGACTGACGCTGTTTTCAATAGAATTACCATGGTGTTATTTATATGCAGAAACAAACGTTCTCGAAATGACCTGAAACTTCACGGAGCAACTTTTTAGAAAATATAAAAAATACCTGCAAAATATGAAGGCCAGGGGGCCCACCACCTGTCCACGAGGGTGGGGGCGTGCCCCCCTACCTCGTGGGCCCCCTGGAGCTCCTCCGACTCCAACTCCAACTCTATATATTATGTTTCGGGGAGAAAAAATCAGAGAGAAGAATTCATCGTGTTTTAGGATACGGAACCGTCGCCAAGCCCTAAAACCTCTCGGGAGGGCTGATCTGGAGTCCGTTCGGGGCTCCGGAGAGGGGAATCCGTCGCCATCGTCATCATCAACCATCCTCCATCACCAATTTCATGATGCTCACCACTGTGCGTGAGTAATTCCATCGTAGGCTTGATGGACGGTGATGGGTTGGACGGGATCTATCATGTAATCGAGTTAGCTTTGTTAGGGTTTCATCCCTAGTATCCACTATGCTCTGAGATTGATGTTGCTATGACTTTGTAATGCTTAATGCTTGTCACTAGGGCCTGAGTGCCATGATTTTAGATCTGAACCTATTATGTTTTCATCAATATATAAGAGTCTTGATCCTATCTTGCAAGTCTATATTCACCTATTATGTGTGATGATCTGTTAACCCCGAAGTGACAATAATCCGGATACTTACCAGTGCTGACCGTAGTTTGAGGAGTTCATGTATTCACTATCTGTTAATGCTTTGTTCCGGTACTCTATTAAAAGGAGGCCTTAATATCCCTTAGTTTCCGTAAGGACCCCGCTTCCACGGGAGGGTAGGACAAAAGATGGCATGCAAGTTCTTTCCCATAAGCACGCATGACTATATTGGGAATACATGCCTACATTACATTGATGAACTGGAGCTAGTTCTATGTCACCCTAGGTTATGACTGTTACATGATGAACCACATCCGGCATAATTCTCCATCACCGATCCATTGCCTACGAGCTTTCCATATATTGTTCTTCGCTTATTTACTTTCCCGTTGTTATTACTATCATCACTACAAAATATCAAAAACATTACTTTTACTACTGTTACCTTTTGCTACCATTACCACTACTATCATATTACTTTGCTACTAAATACTTTGCTGCAGATATTAAGTTTCCAGGTGTGCTTGAATTGACAACTCAGCTGCTAATACTTGAGAGTATTCTTTGGCTCCCCTTGTGTCGAATCAATAAATTTGGGTTGAATACT